>NC_056483.1:1262117-1562117 GCF_008729295.1 Plectropomus leopardus
ATATATATAAATATATACAATATATATACAACACAGAAGAAAAATTTTTGATAATTGGTTGATAAACCACTGCAGATATAAACATGCTTGTATCTGCAGACATGAAGGCAGCGGCAGTGTTTGCTCATTGCTCCCAAAATATTTACGAATTTTTAAGATAATACGAGTCGAATTTAAGACGTATTTCACACCCATACTGGCAAAAGAAGGATATGAAGGAAAACTGGAGCACCACAATTACTTGCAAATCAAATTAATTTATTCACACTAATTTTAAAAACTTTCTCTAAAATTTCCCTCACAATCAAGGATGTCAGAGATCTGTGCAAACCACGGTGCAGGCACATAAAGCAAGTGGATTTTGGTGATTCAGAAATTCAAACTGAGACCTTTTATATCTTGATGGTGTATTCGGATCTCACCTTGTGGTAGGGGTTGTTGCAGCCGCTGCAGAACTGGTACCTGCACTGGGAGCAGCTAAAGTGCATGCAGCCGCCTTTCGTCAGAGCGTACTGGAACCGGCAGTGAGGACAGGCTGCAAGAGGACAAACCACACACTGATTAATCTGTTTATCCCACAACACATTCACAATATTAGTAAAATGTAATATATATATATACTGTGCAATACTCTTTAAAATTATGTTTTTAAGTTGCAATTATAAAAGTCAAATATTGATAAATTGTTTGACAGAAAATGTTTTTTTGTTTTTATTTAAATTGTTTTTGGATTAAAATTTGTGGACATTATACAGCAGAGCATATCTCAGTAATTATTCTAATAGCTGGTGCTCTCTGAAATGTATAGGAGCAGAAGTTTAAAGTGGTAAAAATGGAAATACTTTAAGCACAGATGATGCCTTAAAATTGTATAATAAATAATAAGAAAATAAGAAAAAAAATCTGTTGACTGCACAGGAAATGAAACTGCTTTTCTGAGTATGTTTTGCAATATAAACTCCCAAAAAATAAAAAAAGAAAGTGTCCTCACTGATGCCGTTGTCTCTCAGGAAGCCGGCCAGGCCCTGCCTCTGGTACTCGGGATCGTTGTCCCTCTTCCACTGCTGGAACTGCTCACAGGACAGATCCTGGTGCTGCGGCTCCCACTGAGATCAGAGAGAAGGAGTTCATGAGTTAAACCTCCTGCACAGTGAAGAGCTGCCAAAGTTTCAAGGCTGAATTCCTTAAAAACAGGATGAGGCTTTTCATTCTCTTTTATCAAATGTAAGACAGGGCCTCCTAAAAATGGTAACATGAATTACTTTTACTCACAGGTTTCTTGCACTGAGCACAAAAGCTCCTGCGGCAGGACGGGCAGGTGACCTTCAGCTGGTCTCCGTCGTTGATAAACCCGGACGTGCACTGAGGAGGACAGAAACATTATCAAAGTCTAATCCTTTAGACCACACTTTATGTAAATATCAGGGTTGGCAAATTATACATTTTTTTAACTTGATTAATCGCAGAATTTCTATAGTTTTTACATTTTTTTATGGTAATTTATTTATCTTTTCATAATTTCCTCCTTGGATTTCTCTTTTGGAAAGTTTGATGTTCACACTGTGTTGATTTTGTTTGTGTTTAGAGGAGAAATGTCAACAAGGACAATGATAACAATATGAACAGATTTTCTTAAAAAAATTACTCTACAAAAAGACATAAGAAATAAAGTCAATAACTGCGGTCTAACAGTCATGGAAACAATTGATTCTTACATGCATCATGATGCAGATACCATGGATTCATAAATCAATAGTGGATTATTTAAATGTTTAATAATACCATGATGGTGACAGAAAAAAAGAGGCAGCGAGGGCAGAGCAGCATTCAGGGAGTCGCTATAAAGTCACTAAAACGCGAAAAGTAACTTATAATTAATCTTTACAAATGGCAGCAGTTGCATGCATGTTTTAATTTAATGTCTGAATAATAGCATTTGTTGTATGTTGTGAATACTTTTTACACCATCTCACTTTCACCTAATGAGTAAAAGTACCAGTGTTACTTAAACTGCTATTCTTTGTCACTTGATGCATCTTGTTTTTTCTCCTCAATTTCCCTTTTGTGTTTAATCACAGTGTGAATTCAACCACACTGAACTCAAGCAGCTGAACAGAGTTAAAAATAATAAAAAAGAGAAATAAACATGCAAAGCAGGGTATGCAAACTACAGGTGGAGAAGGAAATGAGATTGTAAGAGCTGATAAAGCAACAAACAACAAGAACAACAGATGGACTGATTATTGATGAACTCACATGGCAGCACCACAGGAACTTTGGGTCTTTCATCAGAGCGTGCTCAGTCAGTTTTTTATGAAACAGGTCGTACACGTCAGTCTCCAGGCAGTCCCGCAGCTGGAAAAACAAAGAGTTTTTTGTTTTTAAATTATTTGTATTTCTTTTACTTTTTTTGAAACCCCTATTTACTTTTTAAAATTTGTTTATTTTTCCTATTATTTCTTTTTTAAATTTTATTTTTGATTTTTCTTATTTATTTTTTTTATTAATTTATTCTTCTCATTAATTCTGCTTGATCTTAGTGCTTGGCCCTATGTTTACTAATGTTCTATCTGGGATTATTGTATTTTATTTAATTTTCTCTTATTTTCCAATTGTAACAGAAAATTTCTACTGTTTCATAAATGGCTGTGGTTAGGGTTAAGATTCTGATAAGTCTTTGTTAAAAAATAAATAAATAATAATAATAATTGTCTGCTTACAATTGCATACAGAACAAAAAGAGAACAATTTATCATTTATCTTTATATTCTTATACGGATAATCAGAACTCTTGTATAGACAATGAATATGTCATGTTTCCCTCTCGGGGTACCTGTATGTCCAACGTGGAAAAGTAGCTGTCCAGTTGCTCGGGGTCGTTGATGTCTGGCTCGCCGCAGACGGGACACACCATGTCTCTGATGTGTTTGTCCCGCACGGCGATGGTGAAGTGCTGCCCGAAGCACTCATGGCACACGGAGCACTGACAGGAAGTCAGAGACTGCATCTGGAGAGAAGAAGTAGATGAAATTAACAGATGTGCAGGAAATGTTGAACTCTGAAACACAAGCATGCATTTTATTTGTTTAACATTTTTTTTAAATTCATTACTTGACTCTGTCATTAGCTGTACTTGGGTTTCTTATATATTCTTTTCAAGAAAATGTATTTAAAGGCAGCAAGAAAGCAAACAATATAATGTAAAAATTTAAATTTGGACCTTGTAATTGTAATTTATATATTTAAGAAGTGACAATGTACATTAATTCACATTTAAACAAATGTGAACGCACACAAGTCACCTGGGAGCTAGTTTTCAGTAGTAGTCCCTTGAAAAAAAAAATGCAATACGAAGATACAATATTTATTATGGATAGACAAACAATTGTAAGATAAAAAAGTGACTTCATTGTATGAAATACTTCATTAGAGAGGACAAATCTAAAACAATTTTCTGCAGTCTGCTTGTTAAACCATGACTGAAATCACTCTGGTGTAAACTTTTGACCCACCTTGCTTCGTGGGAAGATGCTCAGGCAGCAGGGGCAATTGTTGTTGAGGAGACGCCTGATGAAATCCTTGTCGTGTGACTCCTTCACGGCTTGCACGACATCCTCCAGGGAGTAGGTGACGTCTGGCTCTTGGAGCAGTGAGAGAACGAGCTCGCAGCGCCCCCAGCTGGGCAGGTCGTACAGTGCCAGCAGACGCCTGCATATCCTCTGCAGAGAGCACACAAAGACAACGAGGAGTTAATGCGAAAGCAAAGGCTGGAAAATAAAACACATTGTGCAAAGTCATTTATGAGGTATGAAAGCCCTCAGGCGATTTGCCGTGAAGCCAAAACCTGTTTGTCTGGGTGTTTTGGGATCGATCGGCGGCTCTGGCTGGTCGGCCCAGATTCGCTGGTGAAACGGCTCCAGCAGAGGGCGCTGCAGCAGAGACAAAGCCTCCTTCACCTCTCCTCCACTCAGCCGCAGGGCCTCCTCACACTGAAACACGTCTCTGAAGCCCAGAGAGTGCAGCTCCTTCATCTGCACACACAAACAGGGAGGAAAATTACAGCTACATGCACATTAAATTTTATACCCAGCGGTGGAAGAAAAAGTACTCGGATCTTAAGTAAAAGTAAGCCAATTTCTCTTGACATGTGACTGTATGACACCATCAGACTTTAAAGCATTTGCTGTTCTGTTTCACTCGAATGTAACGGACATTTATCTCCTACACAAATCAGGGAACCCATCAGCTATCGATCTGACAAACATAAAGCCTCTGGGCATGAGGGCAGATATTTCATAAAGCCAGAGCAATCTCTGAGCCAAGACTTTTTTCTTCTGTGCGCCAGTAATATCAGCTAATCTTTATCATCAGATATCTGCCTATTATGCAGATTAATTTAAAAGTACACAACTAACAAATAACCAATAAAACACTGCAGAAATTGCACTTGAACTAATGCGTTCAGCCTCTACACAAGCACTGTTGGCCTGTTTCTGAAACGCGATTGGTCAAATCTCTGACTCCAAACAAAAACCAGAACTCTTCTGATACAAAAAAACATGTCATCACCTAAAAATTCTAAAATCATATGCAGACATCTGTTTAGACAAATTGAGTGCACTGTAATGTGGTCATATCCTGTGGTCATAAGTTTTGGTGCCAAAACATAAATCTGTCTCAAACTAATCTAGCAGCGAAGACAAAGGTTGAAAATGTTGGTGCATAATGGAGAAGTTACAGCTAAAGCCTCCTCCATGTTTGGCAGAAATACATGTTTTTAGGTGGACTGTGTTTTAGCAGTCAGTTTACACTGTCCTACCTTGGACTGTCTGTCTCTGAGCACCTGTCTCACGGCTCTGTCTGTGTCTCCTCCCGCTGACAGCCAGGCCAGCTTGGCCTCAGCTCGGGACAGCTTCACGCCTTCACCTGGGACACTGGGACCGCTCTCCTCCGCCTCCTCTCCGTCTCTCTCCACCATGGGCTGTATCCCAGAATCCCTTGCTTTGTAGTTGAGCTGGACAGAAGCCGCCATGGCGCAGATTTCGTTCCAGCAGGTGCGGCAGCTCTGAGGACAGCCAGTCGCAGGGGTTCGTGTTGCTGCCGCCGCACACGCAGATGGCTGCGTACACCTCCTCGGCACTGACACCTCGCTTTTCTGCTTCCTAAGAAGAAGAAACAGGATGAATCCTCGTTTGTTTCCTCAAACTTAACATTTTGATACTGTGAAGTCCACCGACTGATGCAATTTTTCAAGCAGAAATGTAAAATATTTTATGGTTCCTGCTTTTGGTAGGAGGAATTGCTTTTTTTTTTATATTTTAATTTTTTTTTTTTACCTGTCTTATATTGTAAAGCAAACTAAGTATATTTTGAGTTTGGACTGCTGGCTGAGCAAAAAAGGCAACATGAAAATGTCACCATGGGCATTTTCACTCTTTTCAGATGTTTTATTGACCAAACAAAAGATTGTTTACATGAAAAAAATATCTGCATACTGCATTGTTTCAGAATTATTGTTTTTGACTGCAGACAACTGAGATGAGCAACAGATGTATGCACAGTTTCCTTGCTAATCTATTTAAAAATAAAATTAGAATTTTTAATTATTTCCTGGGTTACTTGTTTGTGAGATGCATCTGTGTCGACCTACTCTGATCTGGTTGATGAGCGAGAGGCCGTCCTCCCTCATCATCTTCTGTCTTTTTAACTCCATGTTGACTCTGGGCTTCGGCTGGGGCCTCACACTCGGCTGCGGTTGTTCTTTGGTGCTGGACGGAGTCTGCTGGAGAGACTGAGGCAGAGAAACTCCAGCAGAGTCCTTACTCGACAGGTTGCACATCTCACACACCACGGAGGGACTGCTGTTAACGTAGGTGCAGAACTGACACATCCACTGTGAGAGAAGAAGAAAAAGGAGGGAGAATTAAATTATATGTGTTAAATTGCTGAAACTAGAATAAAATATGGAAAATAAAGATACCTTTGTTCCAGAGTCAGACAGAGATCCTGGGTTGGACAGCACTGGTGCGACAGGTGGTCGAGTGGCCAGACGAGGGCGCTCACACACCTCACAGAGGATGCTGCTGCCCTGATTCACAACCGTGCAGCTCTTACACTGCCACTCTGAGGGACGGAGCACAGACACAACTCAATCAAACCTCTGCACATATCTTTCTTTATGTCAACACCATGAACACCACTGTATTCAAAAAGACTATAATTACAGCCCATGCAACAACGTTGTGAAACTAATTAAGATGAAAAACTAAGTAGATCTTTTAGATTTAATGCAAACATTTGTCTCATATGCAATATGCCTCATCTGCTTCATTTTTTTTATATCACCCAGCTCTTTTTTAAAAATGTACGAAATACAAAAAACCACCCAGCACATGTGACTCACTCGGTGCTCCAATACACCACATTTTTATTTTTATTATCATTTACTCTTTTTTAATGGGATATCGAGCAGACAATATCTGGAAAAAATAATGATTCTAATGAAATTTAATGAATTTTCTGACTTCTCTTTTCCCCTTTAAAAGCACTTTGAAACTTAGTCTTGAAAAGTGCTGTATAAAGAAATGTTATTATTATGTTTTAAATATACATGCATCACCTGTGTTGGGAGATGTGGGAACTGACATCGGGCTCTCTTGAACAGTGGATGCAGCCGTGGCGAGTCGAGGTCGCTCGCAGGTCGTGCAGAGGACGGCTCGCATCTCGTTCACTGTAGTGCAATGAGCACACTCCCACGGTGACAGGGACGGACTGAAAGATGACAGAATAACAATGAAATTACATCCACAGCACAGTCCAGCAGCTGCTCCTCTTCTAATGGCACTGCAACGTCTTTGTAATCATTCATTAATTTAACAGGGTTACCACACTTTCTTAAACATCAAATTCAAGGGCTTTTAAATTACTTCTGTGGCCCAATTCACTAAAATTCAAGGACTCAACATGGCGAAGTTTAAGGCACAGATTTGCTTGATTTTAGCTGCATCATTTGACTTCAGTCACTCATGCACGCATGTAAACGGTGCACTTTCTTGAGGCAGGTGGCTTCTGAAATGAAGACAAAACTGCATGAGACACATGCAGACAGCGAAACAGATCCTATTTATGGATGTTAAAAAAAGACCCTTGATTTACATTGTTGCACAAAATATATGGATTCCAGCACTTTTAATGACTGGTGTTTTTATGTCTAAATAAAATATCAAACAAAACAGTTTGGGATCAAAGCCAAAAAAACCTTACAGATCTACTTCTCAAATCTAACTTTTGCAGATACAGGGTGAGTCAAGTGGAGTCAATTAAAAACTCTAAAATCTGCAAAAGAAATAAGGCAATTCTGTATAAATCTGGCAAATGTTTTATTATCACATGTTTTTAAATGAATGCAGTGGCTAACTGTGGTTTGAAATTTGGCTTTATTTTTTCCATCGGCTGCTGGTCAATAACCCTCTGAAATTTATTCTTTATATTGAGTTGTGTTTTTTTTTTTTAGATTCCCACAATTTTGGAAGATTTTAATTATTTTTAGGAGAACTCTGGATGTTGTTTATGAATGCAAATGCTAAGTATCGACTTTGGCAGAGCAGGAAAAATGGAGGGTGAACAAATCAAAACTTCTTGGTTTTTGATAATTAGACCAAACAGCTGCCAAACCAAGAAAAAAAACCTATCAGTGACTTTAATTTCCCTTTTCTCCTCACCTGGATGTTTTGGCTGGTGTGATAATAGTTCTTGTATGTCCTTTGCGGTCAGGGTGAGAATGGAAAAGCTTGTCGCAGTTATCACACAGCCTCTGGACGCAGGTGGAGCACTGAGCGTGCACAGCAGAGACCCCACAGATGGTGCAGGTCTCTACAGGAGCAAACACAACGACAAAATAAAAGTTAAAAAACACAAACAACAACAAAAACAATGTTGTATTCATGTTTAAATTGTAATGTGGCATACCCTGTTTGGTTTTCTGCATTTTGTCTCTCTTGTGATTGGTTCTGGTGGGGTGGCGGTGAAAAAGGTCATCGCATGCATCGCAGAAAGCTTGATTCTCACAAGACGGGCAAACCAGAGACGAAGCAGCGCCACACAAATTACACTCACTCACTGCTGGAGAACCCGGAGAGAAACAGAGAAGAAAGATAGTGAGTATTTTTAGGCTCTAAGGTACAACATGGTGAACATGTTTTTTTCTTTATGTTCATTCAATTGTTATTTTTAAATAAAAAATACAACACTGGCATCAAAGGACACAGATTTTGATATGCAGTGATTCATAATAAAAATAAAATAAAAATACATATATCGAAAAATCATTGTCACAAATAATGTTTTGGTTGACTTTTTTTTTTTTTTTACAATTTCCCCCCTTTTTTACTTCTTACAAATGTTTTATTAAGTGTAAACTTCTTTTCTAACGACATTTGCAATTGTAGATTAAATCTACATATTTGCCAACAACAGCTCACCTGCCGATGGTTTCAGAGGTTGCTCTCTGGGGTTCAGAGCCGGTTTGGGTGGAAGAGACAGAACCTGGGGTTTGTTCGCCGGCTGCTCCTCTCCGGGCAGAATAACCACGGCATCGCTCACCAGCTGATCCTGAAGAAACAAACAACACATTAAACATAAACAAATTAATGTGCAGCAGACAGAAAAAATATAAATTAGAAATTAGAAATTGCAGTGAAACAATAAAATTTGCTTTAAGTGTCAGTAGGTTTAACATTGACTTTTTGTAGCTTTTCCAGTGCCCATTTTAAGGAAATCTTTTTATTTATTTATATATATATAGTCAAGTATTATTTATTTACTTAATTTTATCCTATGTGTTTTCAAATCAGGTCACCTTTGCAGAAAATTCACATTCATGATAATAAAAACAAATAATAATATCACTTAACTTAAGCTTTCCTTTAATTTTCAGAAAAATACAGTTTGAATGACTTTTGTTACATATTGTTTTAAGAGCTGTGAATGAATGTGGTATGGGCATATTTGTTTAACTTTAAGTAATTTCTGTTACTGTCTTCAAAACTATATGAAGGAAAAAATTGTGAACATAAAAGACAGACATAAAAGACATAAAAGTACCATTTGAAGTGTACAATACCCAATTTTACAAAGAGGGGCAGTAGTTGATATAAATATCAAAATATTAACATCTACAGGGTTCCAACATATTTTCAGGAATATAATTTAGAAAACGTTTGTGATGGTAAACTAAAATTAGAAAATACGGTGATTTTGAAATTAAATTACTTTTTCAAGTTTCCCACTGTGGGAACTCTGTATCAAAATGCTGCAGCAGATTACAAATCTACTGCTGCTCACTAAAAGTAGTAAAATATTGTAACAGCGCTGACACAGATACGAGGAAGCACTGGAGACGTTTGTACAGACCTCCTGGATGATGAATGGGATGATGTCTTTGAAGTGTTCTGGGTGACGGTGGGTGCCCTAAGCGAACAAAGGTATAAGACGTGAAACATGGTGAATTTTTTTACACAAAAACAGCTGATATTTAAGGTATTTATATGGCTGCTTACAAACATATACAAACCTTAATGAGCATGTCCACCTCCGAGCGTAACGTCATGACCTCCAGCGTCACTGCGGCAACTTCCGCAGTGTCTGGTTCAGTGACGTCGTCGGGGAAACTGAGGCCGTCTATCTGCTGATTGGTGTAACCGTACAGATACAAAACTCTGCGGCCTCCCTAAAAAAAACATGATTAAAATCAAAAAGTTGACTGACCTTCACCTGAAAAAATATGCAGTTATTTATATGTAAAATATGTTAAGACATAGACCATCCTATTTCTTAAATGTCCATGTCAATAACAGACTTCTGTAGTGAGCCTTGCATTGTCGGAGCACGCTGATGGCAAAAAGTTGACCCCATGATGTACTTTGAATGACCCATTATTTATGGAATAAAAAAGAAATGCATAAAGAAATGTATTATTATACTCACCTTCACGGCGTCCACCGTGGTTCTGAAGACGGGGTTGTTGTGCTTGACGCTCCTCCAGTATCTCGGCCTGGCGGGACTGGTCAGGTTACAGCCGTACTTTTCCAGGATACTCAAGGCCTTGACCAGTCTACTCAAAGAATCCAGAACCTGAAGTAAAGACAAAATTATTTGTATGAGTTAGTAATGCCATTAAAATTGCTTCATCGACCTACTGCACCATGAAACTGAGCCTTTGTTTGTTTTCAATGAGACAATGTGAATGCAGCCGATCCAAATTTGCAGGCAGGTTTTTTGTGTTTATTTATGTTTCCAAATTCCATTATTTTAATTGATGTGAGTGCTTTTATCTTTTTAAAGTGCACATTTTTTCTCCAACATAACAACAAATCCGTCCCTGGAAAAAAATCATTTGTCTTAAAAGAAAAGGTTAAAAAGAAATAACACCAAAAGCAGACTTAATACTCTGTATTAAAGAAGATTCGTTATCTGATCAGCTGTGTAATATGTAAGAGCTTCATTTCAGTTCACCTGAATAAAATAGAGTTAGAATATTACATTAATGTAATAAGTTAATTATATTAAATTCGGTGGCACCTGGCAAAAATAAAAATAAGAAATAAAGGCAAAAACAAAGACAAAAAATCTGAAAAACACACCAAGAATAAAATAAAATAAAATACAATTCCAAATCAATCAGTCTTTTTTTTAAAAATTGTGTAAAATATTGATACTGTTTTTATTAAGTCATTTTCAATTATTTGCATTATCTCATGTTTACACAGCTGATTACTGAGGCTCTGTGTTGCTATGCATTTGTATTTTTGAGTTTTCATGCCCCTTGGTGGTCACATATCAGAAACACGTCTTATCTGAACAAGATGAAGTGATTTAAGCCTGTTTTCTGTTTATCATTAAAGCATACTGACTACTCCCAAAATCAATTTGCTAATTTTTGAGCCATTTCTTGTTAAGGTGCACATTTATTTATTTTGTATTTTTTGGGGGAAAAAATCAAGCCAATCTCCACAGGTTTCAAGGGGTTAATGTTCTTATGTTCATGGTGCGTCAGAAAAAATATCTATCTGAGCAGAAAACTTCACCTCCTGTCTGTTGCGGCAGGCCGTGTTCTCCCTCAGCATGGCCTCCGCACCGAGGTGGCGGTACTTTTCTGACAGAGGCAGCGGGAGGCCGGCCATGGTCTGCACCTCCGCCTTCACATCCTGGGCTGAACCTGAGGAGGACAGGAGGGACTGAGATCTCCTCCGGACCTCGTCCATCTGGACAGACGCAGGGCTGGTGCTCATCGCTGTCAGAGCAGAGAGATGATACAAAAAGTTCACAAAAGCACGCACATCCAGAAACAAAAAACTCGATGCTGGACAAGACATTGTACAAGAGAAGAAAGAAAAAAACAAAATCTGCACACTGTCATGATTATACTCCCATAAATATTTAATTCAATTACCACAGAGGTGACGGTTCCTGCATGCTCCCTGGCATTAATTCATATTAAGACATAAACATATAAAAACAACAACTTAACACAATATGGATAAAACATGGATGACAGGAAGAATAGAAAAAAAGGAACATGAAATTGCAAAAATGCGTATATACCCTTATGCACACATAAATATAGCCACACTGTGCAGTATGATATAGTACAAACAGCCAAATAATGTGAATTTGCACTCATTACAGATAGAAAGAACTAATGTAAAGTACCTAGAGTCAATCAGAACAACTTAAATATCATGTAAGAAAAATTAGTTGACGTGTAAAATGACATTTTCTGTACTGTAGAATTAACTGTATTTCCAGGGGCGGGGGAAAAACGTGATACACTGACGACAAGTATCTGGTTTTACAAATTAAACCTTTGGCAGCAATAAAATAAATTGCTTTTCTTAAATGCACTAGATTCAGATTGCTGGGATAAAAATTATTAAAGGCAGACGAATGGACTCAAAACTTTATCTTCTTATTACGTAAAACAGATGTTGACAGAGTTTTTCTTTGAGGACATAATTACCAGTTGAAGAAAGGTAATAAATCTCAATATATCTTATTGTTTAAATTTGCAGTAACATGATAATATTGCATAGTAAGAATTAAAAATAAGTAAATCAAAATTAAATAGAGTGAATAAATAGGTGGGAAACAGAAAAAAGAGGAATAGCTAAATAAATAAAAACGATAAAATCACATGAGGTAGAATATAAATAGAGAGGCAAACAAAAAAAATACATCTGTAGACAAGAGATCAAAACTAGTAACTATTTACACTACAGTGTGCCAGGGTTTGTTTTCTGTTATTATCATTATTATTTTAAAGTACTATGATAATAATAAAAAATTATCTGTAAATGCAAACTATTTGCTTTAATAACAGGTTGTCAGTAAAGCTAAATGTTATTTTGAGATAAAGCGCCCTCAACTATTTCAGTTTTATTTCACCATATGACGCCAGTTGGAAAGTCCGAGCTAATCATAGTTTCACTCTCATGAACGTCACAGCAGTTAACAACTAAATATGAAATAATAAACACAAAAACTACGCTTTTAGTGACGTTTCTTCACCATAAAACGTAAATAAACCGGTTTTAGCCGTTAGTTTTAAAGTGTAAGCTAGCAAACAAACACAGACAACAACCTCTGCTGCTAGAAACCGAAACTTTTAGTTACTAAGAACTAACATACCTGCTCAGCAACCGTCGGCACGAGCCTCGACGGTTATTCGGTGCTTCGGTGTGAAAGTCGAAAGTATTTTATGTTTCTGTTAACAGAAATAAAGAGATTTTAACCACATTTTAAGTGTTTCGTTTGCTGCTCGCTCTGGTTTGTGTTGTCTCGGAAGCTAACAGAGCTAAGCTAGCTTCAAACTGCGGAACTTCCGCTTCTACTTCCGGTAACCATTATATTTTTCCAAAATAAAAGCAGGATTTCCACAAGTGGGCAGAATTTTAATACTCTTAAATAAGAAAACAAAAAAGCAAAAAAGAGACTCTGACACTAAAGTTAGGAAAAACTCCTTCTTTGCAGGAGTCAGAGACTAATTGAAAACCACAAGTATAAAATCATAATCATAATAAGCATAATATATTATAAAGTAATAGTTATTATTATTGTTGTTGTTGTTGTTTTTTAGTATTTATAATAACAATTATGATAATTGCAAAAGGGCTATTAATTACAACACTATTATTGACAACAACAATGTTTTAAATAATAATAATAATATAATAATAATAATAATAATAATATTATTATTATTATTATTATTATTATTATTATTATTGTCATATTTATTGTAATTTTATTATTCACAAAAATAACAAGAATGAAAATGCAACAACGATAATACTAAAAAAACTAATAATAACAATAGTAATATAATAATAATATGAAATACATAGAATAATGATAATAATAATAATAATACATATTGTTGTTTTTATTATTATTACTATTAGTAGTAGTACCAGTATTAATATTATTGTTGTTATTATTTTAATTACTGTTATTATTATTTTTATTGTTGTTGTTTTTAGTATTCATAATAACAATAATAAATTGCAACGATTATATTAATAACACTATTATTGACAACAATATTAATAATAGCAATTATTATTATTATTATTATTATTATTATTACTGTCATTTTGATTATTCGCAATAATAACAATGATGAAAGCGACAATGATAATACAAAAATTAATAACAAACACTAATATAATAATAATATATATGACATATAATAATAATGGATATAATAGTAATTGCGGATTTTTATTATATATTATTATTATTAGTAGTAGTAGTAGAAGTAGTAGTACTTTTTGTTATGAATTACTCATTTTAATTATTATTATTGTCTTTAATTCTGAGCTCTCAGACTAAAGTTTTAAGGCTCTAACTTTACGCCTCCTTCTTTCAGGGGAGGAGTGAGACAGTGGGAGGCGCAAACTGCATCATCCGACATTAATTCGAAAGCAAACTTGATATGAGGAAATAAAAAAAAATCGCCTTCGTGAGCCATATTGTCCTCTGCTGCACCTGTACAAATCTGACTTCACCTGAAAGCCTGAACGGACTTTTTTAAAATCTGTCTTGAACTTGAAAAATCTGCGCAGTCATGTCGACATCAACCCTGAGAATAAGCGCAGAGAGCGCGAGGAAGGTGAGTTTATTTCGTCTTCGTGCAAAAGTACCGCGAGCTGCATGTGATATATCCACGAGCCGAAAAACTCTGAGCGGCCGGTAATTTAATGCAGATAGTTTCTAACTTATTGAACACTAACATGTTTTAAAACGGTCAGTTTGTAGTCGGTGAAGCGGCGGAAAGTCCCCGTCTGAGAGGAAAACGAAAGTAAATCCAAAAGGCTTTTGTAACATGAGTCAGCAGCTTTAAAACTTAAACAAACAGGCTTGATTTCTTTTTTAAAAATATGGGGAACAGGCAGTGAGCAACTTTGAAAGAAATGTCCCAGAAATTCGCAAGAAATTGGTAAAACAAAACAAAGAAAACATCATAAGATCAGCAAAATAAATTAATAAATAAAAATTATAAATAAAAAATATAAATAAATATATAAATAAATATAAATAAAAATATTTATAATAAATAAGAAAGTTAAAAAAAAAGACAGGACCTGCACTGCTTAAAATGATAATAATTTCATAAAAAATAATTTCAATTTTATTATTTTCTAAATCTACGTATTTCTTGCAATTTGTGGAACATTTCTAACAAAGTTGCTCGATGTCTTATTCCCCATATTTGACCCACAAATTAGCAAGACATTGGTGAAAAAAAGTACAGGAAATAACCTGAAAATTAGCACAAAAACCCCAATAAAGTTTTTAAAAAATCAATTATATAATTATGATAACACCAAATATAGTTTTCTATAAAAATTTTCCCTAGCTGACAAAAAAATAATTTTCGTTGTTAAAAGAAATTTTGCTCAGCTTAAAGGTTTAAATATTTGTAAAAGGTGTCTGAATGCAGCACAAAATTAATTTTGTGAAGCTTTCAAAGGGTTAAAATATATGTTTTCTATTTCCTACAGGTGGAAAACTTCCAACAGTCTTTGCATCAAGGGGTTTGTTGAGCCAAATATTTATTCGCTATTTATTATTTTTATTATTATTATTAGGTTTAATAGCACTTTTATTCAAATATGCATGTTTTTTAGTGTATTTCATGTTTTTCAGGCAGAGAAATCTGTTCACAAACGTCATCCCGCTGAAGATCGTACAGCTGGACGCGCTACTCAAGGTCAGAACGTTCGGTATTTTAACGCACAGTGTCTCACCTTTGGTTTATGTCTCTATGTCTTCATGCTGTCTGTGTTTTTTTAGGATGAAGCGTTCAATATCAAAGACGTGTCCTCACTCAGAGCTCCCCTGGAAATCCCCATACCAGACCCTCCCGCTCCAGAGGACGAGGTGAGACTACACGCATCCAACAACATCTCTTTGTGGTCTTTTGTTGTCTCTTTGTAGTAGTTTTATGTCTCTTTGTTGTAGTTTTGTGTCTCCTTGAGGTATTTTTTTTGTCTTATTTGAGTCTTAATAGTCATTTTGTATTTCTTCATGGTCTTTTTGTGTCCCTTTGTAGTAGTTTTATGTCTTTGTGGTCTTTTTGTGTCTCTTTGTAGTAGTTTTATGTCTCTTTGTGGTCTTTTTGTGTCCCTTTGTAGTAGTTTTATGTCTTTGTGGTCTTTTTGTGTCTCTTTGTAGTAGTTTTATGTCTCTTTGTGGTCATTTTGTGTCTTTAAGTAATTTTGTGTCTCTTTTTGGTTATTTTGTCTCCATATTTGTATATTTTGTATCTCTTTGTGGTCTTTTTGGGCCACTTTTTGGTCATTTTGTCCGTTTTTTGTCATGTCCCTTGTGTGTCCCTTTTTTGTTTGTTTTGCGTCTCTTTGTACATTTTCTATGTCTTTGTGTTTATTGTGTCTCTTTTTGTTGTTGTTCCTTTGCATGTCTTTATGGTCTTTTTGTGTCTCTTTGTGGTAATTTTACGTCTCTTTGTAGTCATTGTGTTTCTCCTTGTGGTCATTTTTTGTCTGTTTTGAGTCTGTTAATAGTCATTTTGTATTTCTTTGTGGTTATTTTGCATCTCTTCATAGTCATTTTGTGTCTCTTTGGTTATTCTGTCTTTTTATTTGTACATCTTGCATCTCTTTGTGGTCTTTTGTGTCTCTTTTTGGTTACGTTACATAGTGGGTTTTTTTTTGTTTTTGTTGTTATTTTCTCTCTTTGTAGTCATTTTAGAGAGACCGCATGCATCCCACAATCTCACAAAAACCCTTTTTAAAACCTTTTTAAAATTAATACTGATTTTATTTACACATTTGTACATGCCTTGTAGCTTTTACAGTCTGGTTTGTGACATTTGCACGAACAAACCTGCTGCATTAAGCTCTTCATAAACACACGTAGCTGGAAGGTGTGACATTTATATTAAAAGTGGCAGTTAATCCAAACGAGCTGAACCGTTCTGCAGCTGCGGTTCGGCCTATAGCTTTTGGGTGCGCCTCTGCCATTGTGCAATGAACACATATTTAGGATTTCGTGGAGCGAGGTTGTTTGAGGTACTTATCCATAGTCAGTTTAGTACAGTTGATGCCAGTTTGGAGAAGCAGACTGACGCAGAAGCTGGTCCATGTACTGCTGCATTTAAACATATTTAAGCCACCTAAAATAATTAAAATCACTTACAGAGAAGAAATCATTTAAATGGTATTGTAACGTTGCAAATATGTTCAATGTCTGCCTTTGTGTTGTGATGACGAACTAAAATATTGATTGATTATGTAAAATTGATCTCACAGGAAATGGAGACAGATGATGGAGATGAAAAGAAAAAGAAGAAAGGTAAATTTTTTTTGTGTGTTTTTACATAATAACGAGAGTCCACAGTTGGGTCAATAGGAAAAACATCTGTCCAAAATAAGATCCCTGAAAGGAGTGACTTTACCTCAATATGATGAAAAACGCCTCGTTATTTCTCCTACAGCTCCAAAATGTGGCTTCATCAAGGGGAACGAGAAGATTATGAGTCTTTTGGAGAAAGTGAAACCAGAGATTGTCGCCATAAGGGAGACGATGATCACTGTAAGTCAATCACTGAGACAGTTTCTTCTCGAAAACATCAAATTAATTGCACTAAAATGATAAAAAGCTTTTTTGTTGTTTTGTGTGTCTTTGTAGTTACACATTTTTTTTCTGTCTGGGATAATTATGTGTCTCCTGGAGGAAATTTTGTCTTTTGTTTTGTCTCTGTCTGGTAATTTCGTACCTTTTTGTTATTAATTTATGTCTCTCTGTCGTTCCTTTGCATCTCTTTGTGATCCTTTTGTTTCTCTTTGTGGTAGTTTTGCATGTTTTTATGTCTCGTTAAGGTTATTTTGTATCTTTTTTTGGTAGTTTTGCATCCTTTGTAGTCATTTTGTGTCTCCTTGAGGTAATTTTGTGTCTTTTTTGATTGTTTTGTGTCTTTTCGTGTCGTTTTGTGTCTTCTTGGGTCATTTTTTGGTCTGTTTTTGGCCAATTTGTGTCCTTTTGTCCACTGTGCAGATGAACACTGAGCTGGTTAAAGTTTTTAAAACACTGAATTTAATTGGCATGAAAAGGGCTGAAATGTTAAACGTTTTGTGTCTTTTTGATGTAATTTTGTCTCTGTTTTTTTTGTTGCCCCTTATTATATTAATTTTCTGTCTCTTTGCAGTTCTTTTGCATCTTTTTGTGGCTGTTTTGCGTCTCTTGGAATTATTTTGTACCTTTTTTGTTTTTTTGTGTCTCCTTGTGGTTGTTTTGGCCCCTTATTTTAGTTACTTTATGTTTCTTTGTGGTTATTTTGTCCCTTATTTTTGTTATTCTGTGTCTGTTTTGGCGTTTTGATTTAACATCTTCCTCTGTAGGTCTCCTGCTGGATTCAGCACCTCATCCCCAAAATAGAAGATGGAAATGATTTCGGAGTCGCCATCCAGGTACATTTTTTTCCAGCTCAACTTGTTCAACTTGTTGGTCCGAACTTTGTTTTAATGAATTATTAATTATGTTGTTTTTCACCACACAGGAAAAAGTTTTGGAGAGGATCACTGCAGTTAGGACCAAAATTGAGGGTTTTCAGACCAACATCAACAAGTACGCTGGATAGAAATATCCCTAAATTATTTCTTGTTTTGCAGCATTTTAGTCTATTAGGAAAGCACGATTTTAGACCCAGATTTACGAGTACATGTCCCGTGTTATAAAACCATTTGTTGAATTACGCAGGTACTTTACGGAAAGAGGAGACGCTGTTGCAAAAGCCTCCAAAGAGACTCATGTGGTGAGTCTTTACATGTTCCTCTCTTAAAGGACAAGTCTGGAGAATTTTCTACATTTTTATGTCAACAAATGTCACGAAAATAACCAGAATCACCAATGACCCGATCTGTCTAATCAGCATTATACTATATAATAATATCTCCATATTAGTGTCTCCAGTGTCTGATTTATGTTATTTCTCTGTGCCATAATTTAAGTACGTCCTAAATATTTCTAAAAAAAAAAGAAAAAAAAAAAAAAAAAAAAAAGGTTGACATGTTCTCTCATTGGTGACCAGACTCTTTGAGGAAAGGTTAACTCAGGGTATGCATTTAATTTAACTATAGCTTTCCTTTTAGGGGATGTATGGTATTTTCCCTTTCATTCATTATTGATTAAATTTAAATGTATTTATATATATTTGAACTTATATTTTTAGGGACTATTTCCAACTCTTTGAATCTCTTATTTTTTTTAAATTAATTTTACATTTATTTTATAATACTTATTTAGATTTTTTGTTGCTTTTACAAAGTGTTTTATATTATTTTATACTTTTATATTAATATTATTTAATTATTATTTTACATTTTTTTGTGCCATTTTTACTTTGATTTTTTTTTTATATGCCACATTTTTTTTTTATTTGAATTTTTTTATTACTATTTCCACACTTATTTTTTTATTTTTATTATAGCATTATTTATTTCTTTTTTGTATCACATTTTTTTGAGGTTTTTATCTTTATATTATAACACCAGCCGTTTTTTTATAATAACGTATATTTTTTAAATGCGTTAACGTTCTCTTCCTTCAGATGGACTACCGCTCGCTGGTGCACGACAAGGACGAGGCCGTCTACTCGGAGATCAGAGTGATCGTTCTCGATATTCGCGGCTTCTACGTGAGTCAAAATTAGATAAATATTTACCACCATATTTCCACGGAAGAAGATAATTAAAACTTTTTTTTTCTTCTTACCGTAGGCCGAACTTTTCGACATCTTCACCAAGAACATGGAAAAGCTGACCAACCCGAAAGGAGAGGAGAAACCGTCCATGTACTGAGAGGAGACGGCGGATTTATCACGTTCAATATCAAGCTTCATTTTCGGATTATTGTCAGAAATATCTGCATCAGGGGTTTGTCACTGAGGTTGTATGACAATTTAGTTTTTCTTTTTTACAGACACTTGCACTAAATTTAAGTTGTACAACTACGAGTTAAAAAAAAGAAATAAAAGTTTTTCAAATTGTGTGATTCACATTTATTTGTAAAAAAAAAAAAAAAAATGCTCATGTGACTCATACGCTTCTGATTTAACCTTTTTTACAACAAATACTCAATTAGGAATCTTACAAAAATATTTTCCTCCCTCGAGATCGAGAAGGAATAATCCGAAATCAAAAATACAAACAAAACAAAAAGCATAAATCGAAACACAAAACCGTGTCGGCCTTCGGTGATGATTCTCAGACTTCAGGGCCTTCTCCTCCGGGATCAGCTGCGAAAATAAATACATACAACAAAAAATATACCTTTAAGGCGCTTTAGAGGGTATACTGGCAGAAATGGAATATAATAAGTATATTTTCTTTAGAGTAAAATATACAATAAAAATATACAATAACATGTATCTACATATGGAGCAGGTCCTCGCCGTGTTGCACCTGTGTCGTCGGTACGCTCTTCCTCATTCGGTAAATATGTCCGCGGCAGTTTCTCTCTTTGTTTATATATTTCTACTCTCAACTCAAATTATATCGAGATAATGAAATATCGCCCAGCCCGACTTTGTCGTTTGGATCAGAAATTACCAAAACAGAAGGAAAAGCACCAGCGCCCCGACTGTGACTTTATTTTTTTTTTTTAACCTGTAAAAAACCTGAAGAAATTCAAACCGAATGTTTCACCTGGTTGAAATGTGGAAATTGCTGGTAGATTAAATCCCCCAAAAAACTTACACACAGTTCATTAAAGCCTTTAAAAACCTGAGCAAAATGGTTTGAGTTCTTCCAAAAAATAACACAGCATTGGTATGTGTGTGTGTGTGTATATATATATATATATATATATATATATATATATATATATATATATATATGTATATATATATATATATATATGTATATATATATGTATATATATATATTTCAACTGTCGAGTATGCACCTTGCTTATACTATTTTGCACCTTGTTTTTTGATATATTTTTTTAAATATTTCTTTTTTTTTTTACCGTTGATATTGTTCTTTTGCCACTTATCCTGTGCACTCCTGGCTGCTGCTGTAACAATGCAAATTTCCTCCACTGTGGGACTAATTAAGGATTATCGTATCTATCCTACCTTATGGCCCAAAAATTTGCAAGAAAGTACAAAAAAAAACAAAAGAAAGAAAATTAAGTGGAAAGTTGGAAAAAAAAAGAAAATGGCCTGGAATAGATGCTAAAATTTAAAATAGTATACATACATATATATATATCTTAAATAATATTTATCTCTTGGAAAATAAATAAATAAATAAATAAATAAATCTCAGCTTTTTCTAAAACTAATTTTCCGGCAATTTTCTTGTAATGTTTTACTAATTTTTTTGCAATTTTTATGGGATTTTTCTTACCAAGTTGCTCACTGCCTTTAAATCAATCTTTTCGGAAGAAATCAGACTAAAGTGCTCAGTTTTAAAATGATAAACAGGTTGTGAAAAGCGTCTAAGTGAAGCCGGGATTAATTAATTAACCCCGGGATTTTAAGTATTTTAACGGGATTTTACGAACACACCATGGTGATGTTGTTGCCGTTGAGGAGGATCTGGTCCAGTTTGGTTATTCTTCGTCCTTCTGGTGTGATTTCACTGAAACACAAATATATATTAATTACTTTATTCAGCAAACAGGTGCCTCAAAAATGTCCGAACTTAATGCTGAAATTAATCTGTACTCACAATTCTGTGACATCTTCCAGGACCATGTCTAAAACACTGAGTCAAGGACGAAAACTGCGACAATATTCAGAGAAAACAGTGAAATCATGCAGTTTTTTAACGTGTTTTTAAGCTATTTTTATCATTTTTTAATAGGGTGGTAATCTGGAAAGGATACTGACAAAGTCGTCGAAACCCAGCAGGGTGCCGACGATCTCTTTGTCTGTTTTCATGACGATGTGAATTCGGGCCGATACATTTGTCCACAAGCTCTAAAAAGGCCAAAGGTGAAAAAAAAAACCCAAAAACGTTTGAAACCATTTCATTATTTATATAGTTTTTTCTGCACAATTCTCAGTTTCTTTCTTTGCACACTTTTGTAGGCGACACCGTTTGTATTAGAGCTAAATATTAGTTGATCCAAAGAAACTATTATTTTTAATAATAAATATATTTTAATAAATATTAATTATTTTTAAAAAAATAAATATAATTTCAGTAATATTTTCAGCAGGATATTTTCTAAAATGTGAAGATTTGATGTCTCGGTGGTGGTCGTCTTTAGGCTGCCGGTCGGACGAACCGGGACATTTATTAATTTGGCTCTTACAAAATAAAATGAGCATTTTGCACAAATTCATGGACAAAATGATTTAAGTGATTTTCAATTACAGATTATTCCATAATGAAAATAATTATTAACTGATAATTGTGTAATAATCTACTTAGCATTTATTATGTTGAAAATAAAAAAAATTTTTTATAAATATAAAAACATTGTGACATCATGACAAAAACATTTCATGGGTTTAAAAAAAAAAAAAGAAAGAATGAATAATTGATATTTATGATTATTGCAGAGTGATGTCGGTCAAAAATAGCTCAATGAAGGCAGAAAATCATATTAATGTATAATATTTTTCATAGTATGATTTTGAAAAGTGCATTTTGTTTGCAGAGCAATATGAGTGTGAATCACACACACACACACACACACACACACACACACACACACACACACAAAATATAGATAAAAGTCAATGTTGCTGCTAATAATTGACATATCCGAGGCTGTGATAATGAATAAAACTACTTAGCATGTTTAATATTGAAAATAATTAAAATTTTTCTGTTTTGTTTTTTTTTCACCTGAAAATATAGAGGCATCATGACAAAAACCTGGTATTTAAAGGGTTAAGATTAAAATTTAAAAAAAGAAAAGAATATTTGATATTTATGATTAGGACAGATGCTGGTTAAAAAAAAGTTCAATGAAAGTAGAAAATCATATTAATGTATAATAATTTGTATATCCTGATTTTAAAAAGCGCATTTTGTGTGCAGAGCAGTGTGACACAGCTCAAAAAATATATAAAAATCAAAGTTGCTGCTAATATTTGACATTTCCCAGGCTGTGATAGTAAAAAAAAAAAAAAAAGTACTTAACGTGTATATGTTGAAAATAGTGTTTTTTTTTCTTTTTTGTGACAAAAACCTGGCATTTAATGGGTTAAAATTCTGAAAATGAATAAATATTTGATATGTATAATTGGGACGGTGGTTTAAAAAATAAACTCAATCAAAGTAGAAAATAATATTAATGTATAATTTTTTTTTAAAGCGTTTTCAGGTATTATTATTATTATTTTAATTATTTTTATTATTATTATTATTATTTATTATTATTATATGTATTGTTATTATTCATGTTATATTATTATTTTGAGCGCAGAGCGATATGAGTGTGTATAATAAAGTGGACTCTACAGAGTAGTCAAATTAAACAGTTTGTGATTTAAGAAAAAAAATAAACAGTTTAAATGTATTAATAATAATTTAAAAGCTAAAATAAAGAGTCATGCGTTGGAACACGATGCTAACGCTAACTAGCTAACGAAACATCCCAAATATCTGAACTCTCCGCCTTTTTACTCCAACTTCTTCACTCACACATTAAATACGAACTTATAAATGTTTTTAAAAAGCATAAAACAGACAGAAAATAGACAGAAAACAGACATTTTTCAGGTTTACAGACCGAGCGGGAGCAGCTGAGACGGGTTTGTTGCTGGAGTCGCCGCCATGTTCGTTCAATGAGCGGCAGGCAGAAGCAATCGATACGAGAGCGCCGCGAACTGCAATTCACTCTCTGTCCACACGGCGGCGCTGTTTGCTCTCAACAATTCATGACGTCACTACACGACTGCAACAAAGATGATGAGAGAGCGAGGTCAAGATAAATCACCCCGCGTTTTATGCGGTTCGGCTGGTCCGGCTGGCGAATGTAAATTGGTAATTAAATTTTAATTAAATGTCGTACAAGCGCATTCTGTGTCACGTTATTTATGTATTTATGAATTTATTTAATAATTAGGAAATTCGGTCTTTGCTGACAATTTTTCGAGTGGAATTGAGTTGATTTGATTTATTTAGCACATATTAAAAACGACAAAAAATATAAAATTGTTTTTAAAATGATGATAATAATAATTATTTATATGAGTGATGTCGATCCAGGTATATACATATATATAGACACACACATTGAAAAAAAACTGATGTCGATGCTGGTATTTACACACACACACACACACACACACACACATATATATATAAGTGTGTGTGTGTGTGTTTGTGTGTGTTTCTGTGTGTGTGTGTGTGTGTGTGTGTGTGTTTGCGTGTGTTTCTGTGTGTGTGTGTGTGTGTGTGTAAATACCAGCATCGACATCAGTTTTTTTTGTGCATTCAGATGCCTTTCACACACAAGATTGAGATCTTTCAAAAAAAAAAAAAAAACTCAAGTTGCATCTTGGCAACAAATATAAATACATAAATAGATAAATAAATAAATAAATAATAAATAATAATAAATAAATAATACGTAATAACTTGGGAAGAAATGAAACTACGAAATTGCAAAACAAGATAAATGTAAAAGGTGGATTATTAGATGTGGTTTTTTTTTTTTTTTAAAGGGAAAAAAAGTTCAGAAAACTATATTAAAAACCCTTGTAATTATTTATTTAAAATCATTATGACACAAGAACAAACAAGCACTGTATTTTTACACTGTAGTATTTGTACGTTTCCTCCACGAGTGGCCAAAAGCTGACGAAGGCGGAAGCGCGCTGCAGTGACTCCTCTCGCTCCGCCCTCCTCTGTCACACTGAGACGAAGGGGAGGAGAGATCCTGTCCTGTGTCTCTTGTGTTGTGCCTGCTGTCCGCCTGTCTGTCTGCTTCGGGGGAGAAAATCAGCTCCGTGTTTACATCCGACCCCGGAGATCACCGACTCAGGACGGACTGAACCCCCGGGGACACATGGAGCCTCTCGGCAGGGACGATGTGAAGGGCCCGGTGCTGCACATCGTGGTGGTCGGATTTCACCACAAAAAGGGCTGTCAGGTAGGTGAACCCCTGCTCACAGTGCTAAGCTAACTGCTAACTTCCTGATGCATTCATAATAAAGGCACATTTACTGTTTCTCTGTGCACGGATCGATAATGCAGCTCCGTGTCTGCGCCTCTGTGCTCTGCAGGTTAATGACGGTGACTCACATGTAGGTTTTTCACTGAAGAGACAGAGAGGTTGTAGTTGACATCAGCTGTTTGCTCTGGGCTCTCTGAGTTATATAACACGAGCTCTGCTGCCAACATCTTTCCAGTTCAGTGTATTCAGCAGCAGCTCTGTGTTTCCTCTGCAGGCTGCAGCTTTCTCTCCTGGATGCACTGTTTGTCTTTGCTCTCTGTCTTTAATCTGCCTTTCAAAGAGATTTACAGAGGTGAAAGAAGTATTCACACCAACTAAATACAAAAGCAGTACAAAAGTTTAAAATATTTCACTAAAAGCTAAAGTCATGCATTCAAAACCAAAGTAAAAATACACTTTTTGAAGCTTCCTGTCAGGGTTTTGTGTGTGCAATTCAGAAAATAATCCGCAGATTAATAAAAATTGAAAACACACATCCCTATTGTGATCGACTCGTCTTGTTGTGCAAGAACAGTAATATTTTCTGCTTCCTGACAAACTTAATGACTCAACATTTAACATCTTAAAACACTGATGATCAACTTTGGGCGCACGGCCCATATCTGGCCCCTGATAGCGTGCCTGTGGCCCCCCAAAAAATATTTTTAAATTCACAATAACTATAAAATGATTCACACTGGGAACTGTTTTTGTACTGTTAGTATACATAAGGTGCCAGAGTGCAACAAGCAGCGTCAGGATAGTCCTAAAATCTGCAACCCCCTAAAATTGTAGAAATGTCCTTAAAATCCTAGAAACTACCTAAAATCCATGTAACGTCCTAAAATCCTGAAAAGGTCCCACAATACCAAAAATGTCCTAAAATCTGAGAAATGGCCCCAAATCCAAGAAACATCCTAAAATCTTTAAAATGTCCTAAAATATTAAAAATAGCGTGTCCCTGCAGTAGATGTCCACTAGTTAAAAAAGTAAATGATTTGTTTTTTTTTAGAGTTATATCACTCGGCTATAATAAAAACAGTAAAAACAAAACAAAACAGTATTTACAGCCAAAATATGATGATGTCTTTATGTTTTTACAACCTAATTCACGTCAGTTCAGCTCTTTTGATCCCTTTCAGGTTACGTTTTCATGCAGAAACTCGTCAACAGACACGTGCAGACAGGAAGGGAGAAAAATGTTGTTAAAAAGTTAAAGAGTTGCATGTTTTTCATACTGATATAAAATAACAAAGTGAGTGAAGTGCTTAATATTATAATAAAAAACAAAAAGCCTCCAGACTGATTCTCGTTGGTCGTTTTTGGCGGCGCTGATGATGCTTAAAGTCTTGCACCTTCAGTCTCGACCTCAGCTGAGCCCGTAAACGTCCTGAACGCAGAAAATAAAAGAAAACCTGCAGAAAAATACACAGTTACATGAACCTCCATCAGGTCAAAGGTGATGAGAGAGAAGACTTCAGTGTGAGTTTGTGCGTTTAATTCAGACAGAAAAGTACGTTTCATGTCGCCTCCTGACGTGTGTGAGAGCTGCTCAGTGTAAGGCGTCTTCGAATTATCACCTGTTGCTTTGTGAAATTCATTAAATTTACAGAGCGAGCCGGCGGCCTGTCGAGCAGACACTGAGCCCGCTGTGGTCTGCTGCTGCCCCCCATCTGTCAGCTGTCTGTTAACCTCCACAGAGAAGCAGCTGCTGCAGCACACACACACAAACACACACACAAACACACACACAAACACACACTTTCAGCGTGGAGTCAAAACGAGGCCCGACGAAGCAGACAGAGCGCGCTCTTTGTTTCGGGCCGGTTGGCTCTGCTGCAGGAGGTTATCCGATCGGGGTCAGAGATCTCCTGCAGGGTATCAGATCAGGTTCTTGGCTCTTTAATGCGTCTGTCTCGCTCTCCGTCAGCGTCTCTTTACCCCCCGAACTCCCAATTATACTCACCTGCCACCCGGCAGGAAGCTCCTGAAAAAATTAAAGAAAACTTTCAAAAATATTTAAAAAAGATGTTTTCTTTCGGATTTTGTTCCTGACGTAGCTTTTTATGATAAACACAATTTACAAAGTCGACACCGACATCCGACAGTTCATTCCTCTAGTACTATTCAAAACTTGACACGCGATTTTTGAATTTGTAGATTTTTAGGACATTTCTATGATTTAAGGACGTTTTCAGGATTTGAGGACGTTTCCACAGTTTTAGGAGTTTTCCAGGATTTCAGGACATTTCCTGTATTTCAGGACATGAAGGACAGAAGTACTCAGTATTTGCAGTCCTCAACAAAATCCAGAACTGTGATCTGTAAAGTAAATAAAGCTGTTACGCAAATGAAGTGCAGTAAAAAGTAAAATATGCACCTCTGAGATGTAGTGGAGTCGAAGTATAAATATGCATGAAATGGAACAAACTCAAGTAAAGTTTAAGTACCTCAAATGTGCGCTTGAGTTCAGTATTTCCTTTGGATTTATTTTATTTATAAGGACGACATACATTAATCAGCATCTCTGTAAATGTGCCATCTGGCTAAGTTCCAGCTGTGGTCGTTTGGCGAGATGTTTTGAAACCTGTAAAATGATTAAATTAACATAATAAAGACAGCAGGACACCACGAAGACAGCAGGACACCACGAAGACAGCAGGACACCACGAAGACAGGCAGTTGATAAATGTACTGAGTGATATTTGACTGCTGGACCTGCGTGTTTTTTGTTGAGAGCATCACTTCTCCAGAGTCAGCAGTGAATCATTGCTCCTCTGTGTGTGTGTGTGTGTGTGTGTGTGTGTGTGGTTCAGGATCAGCTGGTTTCGGGTTAATTTTGCAGGAGGCCGGGCTCTGTGGGAGAGCTGCAGCACTGACAGCTCAGTGGAAACATGATGAAGTACATAAAACAGAAAATACATGTATGAATTTGTCTGAATGTACATGAAGCTTCATAATCACAAGAAACAGGCAGTGAAACTTTAATCTGTGATGTGGAAGTTCAAGTTTTCTGAGGCTGTGGGAAAGAAATGCTGCATCTGAAAATCACTAATGTCCTGAAATCCTAGAAAGGCTCTAAAATCCTGAAAAATGCCTAAACTCATAGAAATATCCTGAAATCCTGGACGTGGAACAAAATATGTGAAGAATTAAAAATATTTTAAAAAAAATAAGAAGTACAGGTAATGCAGACACAATAGAAAAAAATAAGGAAATGGCTTCAATAGAAAAAGAATAAAAAGAGCACAAGAAAGAAAGAAAATAAAAAAAATTTAAAAAATGAATATAGTCAGACCGTTTAACAGTGTGTCCGTGGAGTCTTAAAAAGTCCCAAAAAGTCTAAAAAGGCCCCAAATCTCCATTTTAGACCTTAAATTGTCTTAAAGTCTTAAATACAATTTTGCCAGCTCTTAAATAAAAATAGACAAATGTTACTTTTATAAAGTTACAAAGTTCAGTCTGACTTTAATTTTAAGAAATGTTTTGATTTGATTTTTGTTTTTTTGTCTGTTTTTTTTTGTTTGTTTTTCTTTCGTAAATCAATCGTATTGCAAGCTGGTTGACTTTTGTAAAAAAAAAAAACTAAAGTGATAAAAAAGAAATGTTTTGATTGCGCTGAAATAAAACTACAAAAGTGAACAACCGTGGAACCGATAATGATTATCGTTAATCACAGCTGATAGCTTTTGTAAATAATTCTGGGTTTCCTTCATATTTATGGATGTGAATAAATTGCATTCATGATGGTCTTAAAACGTCTTGACTTTAACTTGTTGAAACCTGCGGAGACCCTGATTTTGTCCTCGGCCCTCAGGTTGAGTTCTCGTACCCGCCGCTGATGCCTGATGAGGGTCACGACAGTAACGTGCTGCCGGAGGAGTGGAAGTACCTCCCTTTCCTGGCTCTTCCTGACGGAGCGCACAACTACCAGGAAGGTACGACCGTGTTTCTGTTTTAAATGGTTCGGTTTGCTCTATAAAGTCGGCAGCCTCTAAAGGCTGAATGAATAGATTTTTTATTTTTTTTCTATATATGTTTAAATAAATAAAGCTTTTCTATTATTAATGCATTAATCTTATTTAAATATTTAAGTTTACTGATGGAAACCTAATATTTTATGATCAGTAATATTGCATTCTGGTCCTGAAATGTGTGAATAATGTGTGAATAATTACAGCTTTATTGTCTCTTTTATGGTTTTGGACTGATGGTCAGAGAAATGTGAATATGTGACCTTGTTTTTAAAGAATGATGAGGCATTTTTTAATATATTTATGGACCAAATGATTACGGAAAAATGAAAACAATCGTTAGTTGCGGCTTTATTTGCATCTTAATCTTTAAATTAATGAATCTCTTTTTCAAACTGATGGTTCTGGATTATGTGTCGTCGTGAGGGAGAACTCATCCAGGTGGAAATTATATATGAATCTCAAAGTTTTCTGCATCTGTTTGGTGGAAAAAATCCACTTTGAATCAGTTTTGGAACATTTTTAAGGTGGAAACGGAGTCAGAAAGTGTTTTTCGATCCTCAGACGGCAGCTGACAGTGAACGGATGAAACTGAGTGTTTGATTTTGTGAAAGCAGGTGTCTCTTTCTGAGAGGTGAAACAGTGTCCGTGCTGTAAAGAGAGAGCAGGACTGAGTGACAGTGAGCCGACTGGAGCTGCGTCTGTGTGTGTGTGTGTGTGTGTGTGTGTGTGTGTGTGTGTGTGTCCCATGCGTCCGGTGTGTTGTGGCTGCTGTCATGTGAGTGTGTGTGTGTGCGTGCGTGCGTGTGTGTGTGCGTGCGTGTGTGTGCGTGTGTGTGCATGCGTGTGTGCGTGTGTGTGTGTGTCCCATGCGTCCCGTGTGTTGTGGCTGCTGTCATGTGACGGTCCTGTGGTTTCTCTGCTGCCGCTCACACTGTCCTGCAAACAGGAGGAACTGAGTCAAAGTTCAGCACCAATCAAACGCTGTTGTTGTTACGGGACGGAGAGCTTTGTCTCGCTGTTTGTCTGACTAAGAAGTGGAAAATGTTGGTTCTCATGTTGCAAGAATAAGCAAAGAAGAAGATGCATCTATCAGCCTGAACGAAGACAAAAAAACAGAGAAAATCTTAAATCTTCAGCTCAGAATCAGCCCCTCCAGATCCCTCCTGCAGATCTTTTATGCAGATTCTCACATTTCTAGATGTAAACAAATCTTTGATCCCTGCTGTGTGTTTGTGTCCCGTGTGTCCATGCATGCTTAATTTTTCAGCAGTTTTTTTAAATTGAAAAAATTTAAAACATTTTTTGATTAATTAATTTTTTTCTTTGTTTAGTTTATAGTTGTGACCAAGTTAACCAAACAGTTATTCATAATTTAAATGCATTTTTAGGGGCTCAAAAGGGTGAAAGTATCTATTAAACCACAAGATAAAAGAAAAGATGAAGACTAAAAATATGCAAATCAACTATATTTTTCTGCTTCCTATTTAAAAACAAAAAATCTTGCAGCTGATCTTGCAACATTTTGGGAACGAATCAACGTGAAATAGATATTTTTGTTATTGCTGCAGGATGAGGGTGCTTTTGCTCGCTGTTTGTGCAACTTAAAAGTGGAAAATATTTGTTTTCAAGACGTTTATTTCGGCCTGAATGAAGAAGAAAAAACTAGAGAAAATCTTAAAGCTCGAGCTCAGAATCAGCCTCTCTGGATCCCTCCTGCAGATATCTTTTATGCAGATTTTCACATTTCTAAATGTAGATAAATCTTCGATCCTTGTCATGCCTTTTGTGTGCTTTGTTTCTGCCGCTCCTGCAGACTGTCAGCTGATTAAAAAAACAGCGATGAGAGCGACTCCCTCTGCACTGCGGCTCGTAAAAACAGCAGTCACTCTGAAATAACTGGCTGTCGCTCACAGAGGAAAACTGCTAAAGATGAACAGTCAGTCTGGCTTGTTTCACCCTTTTTCATTTGTCTCAACTTTCCGTTTCGTTCAGTTAAAAAAGCCAATATGCACGTCTGTATTTTTAAAAATCATGCAGCCTCTCAGATTTATCTTGCATTCATCTTGGGAACAAATCAACCTGAAATAAATATTTGATAGAAGCAAACTCTGCAGACTCGTCGTCAGTTCATGCACATTTTAGAAGCAGCTTTCAGGAAGCAGAATCAGTTTTTATTCTGTACATTTGAGTGTAAACTGTTTCTGGCGTCGTGCAGCTGTGGCTTCAGTCCAGATGCCCCGTCAGAGGACCCCTGCCTCAGCTTAATCTGTGACGTCCGCGGTCTAACCTTTGTGGCTCTGCTGTCGTCTCATCCAGAGATCTTTAGAAACCACATTATAAAACGCCGCTCTCCTCAGATGGATGAAGGCTGAGAGTCGTGGCATTTCACTCCACTGCTTCCTTTCTCTGCCAATGTTTCTGCAAGAGCTGCTTTTCTCTGCTAAACTGGCTGCAGGCGATCTGTGATGAGATGGTATAGTTTGATATAACTGGGCTGTGAAAATAATGAAAAATTGATATCACTCCATACTTTAATCCAGGGGCTTAAACAACCACACTTTGCAGACTGTTTTTCAAATCATAGCACATGAAGTTTCAGATGGATTTTTTTATTCCACATACGTTTACTAACAAGATATTTTATTTGTTTTCCACCAAAATGTACAATCTTGCAATCTCTCTACAGCACTACAGCATTATTTTTTTATGTCGCTGTGCTGACGATAGTCGTGGTCACAGGCATTATGTTTTCGGGTTGTGTGCTTCATTCTCGTGTACGTTATTTCTGAAGAACGACTTGCGAAAATTTCTTCAAATCTGGCACAAACATTTACTTGGACTCAACAATGAACTGATTAAATTTTGCTTTTTATAGGTCAAAAGTCAAGAGCCCCTTTTTACTCACAGATTCACTATAGAGCTGCTTAAAGTCCCCATTTAATGCCTCCTTTTAATTTTAACGTAGAGCTAAACGGCGGCGGCATCATGCTGCTCCAGTGTGTGATTTTAGACAGCATACTGGCATTGCAGAATCAAGAGGGGTGTTACAGGAATGACGTTAAACACAACAGCGTCGACCTTTAGTGTGACATATAGCAAACATGACAATCAATAAGAATGGCAAAAACTGGCAATAACAATCATTTACCTTCTCTGTCATTTGTCGACTAAACGTCGGAAATGTGGAGGTGCGTGTATCGATTATTCTGCCGTGTGAATCCTGCACATTATACATATTAATTGTAATTTTTTCTATTCTGTATTTAAGTTCTTGAGTGTTGCAGTAATTGTCTTATTTTATTACTCTTTATATTATTATTCCTCTTATATGTTTATTATATTTTTAATGCGTGCACCAAAAACTAAAGACAGTTCGGTTTAAGTAAAAACCTAGTGGGCAATAAATCCTTTTCTGATAATCTCAGACACGTAATCTGTCATTTCTTTTGGCTGAAAGATGCTTCAGTCACGAAGATGAGTGTTTCTGATGAATCTTTAAAAGAATGAATGATGTTTATTAATGTGGCTGATGGTGTTGTTTTGCAGACACTGTGTATTTTCACCTGCCGCCCCTCAACGAGGACATGAAGTGTGTCTACGGAGTTTCCTGCTATCGCCAAATAGAAGCAAAGGTCAGTCATATACTTTTATTTTCTTTATTCTTACAGAGTGATGAAGCCTTAAATTTGTTATTTACCTAAGTTAATATATATATACTTTATGGCCAAAAGTATGAACCAGTGGCAGGAAAAATACTCAGATATTTTACTTTTTAAGTTACAGTAACAAAACTACAGTCCAGAAATACTTTGATACAAGGAAAAGTGGTAAATTAAAAAAAAATGTCTCGAGTAAAGATACATAAGCATGAATCACATATAATATACTCAAAGTGCCAAAAGTAAAAGTATCCCAAACTTTAAAAAGGTGAAGGAGTAAAAAAGGTGAAGGAGTAAAAAAAAGGAAAGAAACATTATTTAAATCATGTTTATTCATAAAGTATGTTTAAAACATTAATATGTGTGTTTGTGTGTGTGTGTGTGTGTGTGTGTGTGTGTGTGAGTGTGTATACATAAACTTATATTTTTTTTCTATTTTTCTCTCTTTTATTTGGTTTTTAGAACTACTTTAAAAGTATTGTATATGTATGTTTTATTTTCAATACTTTTTTTTTAAGAATTAAGAATTTATTTTTAAAAATATTTTAGCAGTAAGTACATAATAAAACTAACGTTAAATTGATAAACAACTGGAACAAACAAAAATAAAACTTACTTCTCTTAACTTATATATGGTGTATGATGCATCTATGTGAATTATTGAGTGGTATGTAGTACAATCACACGAGTGTATCAGGTGTATATTCAGCTGTCCACATACTTTTGGCCATATTCACACACGCTCACAGAGCTTCTTCTTCTTCTGTGTTCTTTATTTGATCAGCAGGAAATAAAAGGAAACGGCTCACGTTTCCTTTTTAGTCTCATGACATCAGTTTTTCATGAGGTCGGCTGCAGAGCGATTCGTCACACGGCGGCCTCGCGGCGTTCGCTTTGTGGTCTCATTTTTATATGTTTTAATGTCTTTAATCCATCTGCAGGCCCTGAAGGTCCGACAGGCTGACGTCACCAGGGAGACGGTGCAGAAGAGCGTCTGCGTCCTCAGTCGAGTGGTGAGTCAGTCTCAGGATGATGCTGCTGTCTCTAATAGTCTCAGAGTGAACCCTCTGACATCACCGTGATTATGTAAAAAGTGTAACGAGGAGGAAGATTCAGAAGAGAGGATGTGATAAAAAATCAACACGAAGGGTCCCAGAAGTTCATTTTGTTTTTCGTGGTTCCTACAGAGGTTTAAAAGCTTTTAACGATGTAGGTAGATTCATAATGGCACTACAGACTCGTTTATGACACCGGATCAGAGCTTTCATTTTAGCGTCATATCATCGCCAAAAGTGTCCTTTCACGCCTTTATGAGATGCACCGGGCTTTCAACGCCAACGTAAACTCATCTGCAGCAATATTTGATGCTGAGAGCAACTGATGCTTTAATAAAATGTCAAAAAGTCTGCGTAGGGCGAGAGGGAGGGGAGGTGAAAGGGTCAAACAAAACCGGACTTTCATCCTGGAGATCACAGTTCATGTCCCACGTTATCGTTTTTAATGTAACTTTATGCAATTTAAGTGCCGTTATCGCACACTGACGTGACATTCGTGATATATTTACATCATGTTATGTCGTTTGTGGCTTAAACTTACTTTAACCACGTGTTATGATGAGTTTCAGCTGTGCGTCACATTTATTCCAGCGTTTTCAGTTGTTTTTGCAGATCTGTGTGCACAAGCATCACTCTCACAATGTTATCATATAAACTGACTAACTCATATACAAATGGTCATTTTGTGGGTGAAGTATTCCTTTAATTGACCATGAAAATAACGGGCCTAAAAATGGGATTTCTGAAGCTATTTGATCATCAGACCAGTCGCCGTGCTGTGCTGCTGGTGTCAGCGTGCAGAAAGCTGCAGGAGGATTCGGGCTGGCTGAAGCTTTGATGTGGGTCCAGCTGCTCTGCTGATCCTCTTAGAAACTTTCTCATCGCTGCTATTTTCTGGTTGGCACTGTTTTGAGGTTTGGGTGGGAAGGACGCTTTCATAATGTAAACAAACACATTTTAGGCATGCAGCAAATGTCAGAGAAAACGCTGGTCAGCTATCTTCCAATGCACACTCTCTAAGAGAGGTTAAATGAGGACAAAACCGAAGACAATAGCTTTACGGATGCTCAACTTGCTTTGCCTGGGGGGCATTTTTTCCAAAATGACAGGATGCCAGGGGCCAGTCAGAGCAGCACCAGACATTTCTACGACTTTAGGACATTTCTAGGACTTTAGGACATTTATTTGATTTTAAGCCATGTCTCAGATTCAAGGATGTTTATTAGATTTTAGGACATTTCTAGAATTTTAGATTGTTTCTTTGATTTTAGGACATTTCTAGGATTCGAGGAAGTTTAAAGGATTGTAGAACGTTTGAAGGATTTTAGGATGTTTCGTGGATTTTAGGAAGTTTCTAGGATTATAGGAGGTTTGTAGGATTTTAGGATGTTTCTTGGATTTTAGCATGTGTCTTGGACATTTTGAGGATTTCAGATCATTTCCAGGACTTTGGAAGTTTCTAGAATTGTAGGACGTTTGTAGGATTTTAGGATGTTTCTGGGATTTCAGAACATTTCTAGGATTTTAGGACATTAGGGTCTTAGCAAGGACCTCTATTGGGGGACAGGGATCCCACACTGGCACTTTTTTTGATAAACAAACTCTATTTTGCTGTTTTATGCACTCTGGCACCTTATGTATACTAAAAGTACAAAAACAATTCCCAGTGTGAACCATTTTATTTTTATTGGGGGCCACCTTACACCCTATCAGGGGCCAGATTTGGCCCATGGCCCTCAATAGAGTATCACTGCATTAGAAGGACCAGTCATTTGCTGCTGAAAAAATGATTATTTTTGGGAAAAACAAGAGTTGTGATTGCTTTTTTGACACCTGGTCTGCAGCTGACAGTGTTTGTCTTGCTCTCCAGCCTCTCTACGGTCTGCTTCAAGCTAAACTCCAGCTCATCACACACGCCTACTTCGAGGAAAAAGACTTCTCACAGATCTCTATTTTACAGGTGAGACTGAAACCTGTTCAGTTAATGTTTTACTTTTCTTTTATCGCCTCCGCTTACCTTCCTGCTTCCTCCTCCGACTCTGCAGGAACTGTACGACCACATGAACGGCTCTCTGAGGGGCTCGGCTCTGGAGGGATCACAAGTTTATCTGGGTGAGTCACACTGCAAACATTTCAGACATGCAGCACCGTTACATGTCACAGCTGGCAGCACAAGATGCATACTGCAAATAACAGTGCACTTAATTCCACTTTCATGCATCTTAATCTTAGAAAATATTAGGAAAACATACTCCGAATGGTCACATGCATTTGTATGTGTATGCTGTAAATTTGTTCATTTGTTTCCTCTCATCAGGTTTATCACCAAGAGATTTAATACTGCACTTTCGACACAAGGTAGAGAATAAGACATTGAATTATAATGTTTAAAATGTGTCGTTTTGTAGTCCCATAGTCGTGTAATATTTTAATTTTACCTTCGTAGGTTCTCATCCTCTTCAAGCTTATTCTGCTGGAGAAAAAGGTACAATTTACTACAACATTTTCATTTTTAATGAAGCAGTGCAGAACCTTTGAAAATGACTCTTCACTGTATGAATGTTTAGATTTATGTGTTCATTTATTTATTGTGTTTGCAGGTCCTGTTCTACGTGTCTCCTGTCAACAGACTAGTCGGAGCTCTGATGACAGTTTTATCTCTGTTTCCAGGTCAGCAGCTCCAAAAGATTTCCTCTCCTTTTGCACATTAATAAGACCTTTCTAAGGATAATGCTCAGGTGTTTAAAATGCATGTGCACAGATGGAAAACCTGAGGATAAAAGACATAAACACAAAGATTTCTTATTTACAGACAACACCTAGCCTCACAATACCGCTATTTAGACATAGCCATTTTAAACTACTTAAAGAAAGTCATGGAAACTAAAAACTATTAGGAAATGTTTTGGAAATTCATTGGTAATAATGTGTGGGAATCTGTAAAACTACAGCCATACAAAAATATGTTAACTTGAAAATTATCAAATCATTATCGTATCAATAATAAATCTGATTAAATACAATTCCAGGCAAATTTAAAGTAATGAAAATATAAATTCTCATAAAAAAATAAAAAATGCAAATCATCTCAAATGCAAAGCAAAGCCATGACATAACATTTTAGAAAAAGGTAACAACATTTGAAGTAATAGAAACGCAGCACTCATAAAAGCAAATGGACACTAATGTCACTAATATATTTTCTTGTTTATCAGTTACATTTTTATTCATAAAAATAAGAATTAGTTTTTTCTTCTTTAAGTCAGTCTAGCTGGAAAAATCAGGACATGTAGGAAGTGTAAAAACCTGCAACATGTCAAAAGAAATGTAGTCGACCACAGAACTAGGTAATAAGTGAATAAGCGGACTGAAATTAAGTAAAGTGGTTTTTCTGTTTTCGTTTGATCTGATTTGCGCAGGAATGATCGAGCACGGCCTCGTGGACTCGTCCCACTACAGGCCGAAGAGCAGCCTGTCAGAGGACGTGACTCTGTTGGAGAGCGTCTCAGGAGCCGAGGAGTTCGTCTCCGTGTCCGTCACCGACATCGCCACCACCACAGAGGAGACCGTCCAGCCCGCCGCAGAGTCCCTGTACTCCGGGAACAGCACAGAGGGGGACAACCACCTCCTGAAGCCGCCGTCACGCACCTCCCCAGAGTCCTCAGAGAGCGACTGGGAGACTCTGGACCCCAGCGTGTTGGAAGACAGTCCCAAAGAGGCAGAAGAGGGGAAGGAGCCGGAGCTGCTGGACGCATTCGACTCTAAGCCGGGGACGCCCATCACTGTGCAGCCGCAGTCCGCCAGCGGTCAGGGAGGCGTCGTCCAGGGTCTGGTGTCGGGGCTGGAGGAGGATCAGTACGGCCTGCCGCTCCCCATCTTCACCAAGGTAACACTTTTGTTTACTTTTTAGATTTTGGTATGAAAACAATCAAACAGTCTGTTTGCAGATGGATGTGTGGAAACACTCACTTGTATGTACTTAACAGTACTTCCTGGGCCCCCAAAACTACACATTTTGCACTTTTTTGTATTTCCAAGGCCAATAATGAAAAATATGTCATCTGCTTCTGCACTTAAACATTTGCATCTGTTGTACACCAGTTTGTCTGTGCTGCTGCCGAATGTTTTAAGTGTGGGAGATGTACTGTATGTCTGAGGATACAGAACTGAATGAGGAAATGATCTCCAGCTCAACACAAGGTTAATTTTTCCATATGTTAGAAATTTAAGACATATTTCAAATAGCAGAGAGTTCATTATGCATGGTTTCCTCACACTTTCTGAGCTGATAAAAGATCAATATTAGTTTATAAATAACCTATTAAATCACGCTCGCAGCAGGATATTAACTCAGATCCAACACTCAGTGTGTGACGGTCAAACACACAGTGACCTTTGCCTCCTGTTGCCAGGGTTACCTGTGTCTGCCCTACATGGCCCTGCAGCAGCACCACCTCCTGTCTGACGTGACGGTGAGAGGCTTCGTTGCCGGGGCGACCAACATCCTCTTCCGCCAGCAAAGGCACCTCAGTGATGCCATCGTCGAGGTGAGTCCTGCATGGAAAAAATAATATAATTTATTGAAAAAATTAAATATTGTGGGCTCATAATGTAACAGTAAAGTATATTTTTAATGATTGTGCCTCACTTAAAAAAGGTTGTTCTGATAGAAAGTCTGGGTTAAAAAACGCATTAAAAATTTCAATAATATATTCCACTTTTACTGAGTTAAATCTCTCCAATATCGCTCCTAATGACAACTACCAAATATGAAATGATTTACAGAATTTTAGTTCTTTAAATGCCACTTCATTTACATAGTCTCACTATTGTTTTTTTGCTGACAAAAATGTAATCATTTTCTTTATACTGTATATAGTATATTTCTGTATACTATATATACAACATTATTTTTATTTTTTGTTTTTTATGTTTTGTTTCAAGGTTGAAAAAAAATCCACTAAACAAAAGTGCTATTACTAAAATTGCTATAAAAATATCATATATTAAATAAAATTGTGTGATTTTTGTTTTAGGTGGAAGAAGCTCTCATCCACATCCAGGACCCAGAGCTTCGGAAGATCCTGAATTTGACGACGGCGGACCTGCGTTTCGCCGACTACCTGGTGAAACACGTGACGGAGAACCGCGACGACGTTTTCTTGGACGGGACGGGCTGGGAGGGCGGAGACGAGTGGATCAGAGCCCAGTTCACCCTCTACCTCCACTCCTTACTGTCCTCGACATTACAGCAAGGTGGGACGACTTCATCATTCATCGCGTTTCTCTCTCACTTCTTCATTAAGGGTTTATTTTACTTAATTACGTATTAATTAGTTTAATCCAAAGTACCTGCAGGCTATAAAAAAGTCTTTAAGTACATTTGATCTTAATGAAATATCACAGTGTTTAAGTACAGACTCATTTGATGTTCACTCTTAATTAATTCAGTATGACTTCATGTCATTTAAAACACCACACACAATATTTTACTTTAACTGCTGAGACTTTTTCTGTTTAAGATTTGAAGGGTTAAACAGCTTGTAAAAGATGTCAGAACAAAGCACAAGAAAAGTGATGTCAAGCCAGGTTTCAAAGGGTTAAAGAAAGCTATAGTGAAAAATAGCAGCGCCCATAACTCCAAAATCTTGTGCTCAGTTGTGGTGATTTTTGAAAAAAAATATTTTTTACTGGGACCCACAGATAAATTCACTTTAATTTGGGCAAAACAAATGTGTTACAGCTACATTTAAACAAGCTGACATACAAATTTTTATTGATGAAATATTTTTATTTCGATAGAGACAGACTGACAGACCGTCTTTGTTTCCTAATGTTTAATCAGTTTTAATTTTATTTTCAAGCTTCAGAAAATCTTTGATTTAGTTTTGATTAATATGTAGCTTACTATCGTCTTCATTCAATTTATGACGAGTTATTGATACTAATGACTCATCTTCAGAGGCATTATGATGGCAGCTGTAATCATTGCATCATACACACACACACACACACACACACACACAAAAACACGGATCATCACACTTAATCCACTTTGCAGAAGAAAATGACAGTAAATCCAGTTATGCTGTTAATCGCTGACTCCCAGCGTCTCTTTTGTTTCTCGTGTCGTCTCCGTTCAGATAACGAGCGGCTGCTGGCTGATTTCGGCGCTCCTTTCATTGCAGCCTGGAGGATCACACACAACTACCGGGTGTGGTACAGCAACAAGCACCCCGCCATGGCGGCCATCACTCCGGGGTAAGTGGACATATTGGCATCCATCTGGAAAATATCACATCTTTATGACATACTTCATCCCACCGCTTTAGATGCTGCACTGCGATCTGTTCCTTTAAGAATTGATTTTAAAATGATTTTTACGTGTTTATAATGCTTTAAATGACATTGCTCCTCCACACATCAGAGATTTTATTTTATTTTATGTTCCTGCCGGATCAATAAGGTCTTTCACTGCTTTTCTGTCACATGAAAGTACCACATAAAAGTGCTTTCTGCTTTTATGCGTCTTAACTGTGAGATTTACTGACTCTGGATATTAAAATGGCAAACTCTCTTTATATTTTTACAAGGAAACTATTGACCCATCTTTTTAATTTTGCTTTTAATATGGTTTGATTTTACAACCTTAGTTTATAAGTTTTAATCTTTTTTAAAAATTTTTTTTTTTTTTTACATTTTTTTATTTTATTATTATTTATCCCTGGTGTTTATTGTATTTCATTTTTTTTTCCTATTGACTTTTATTGACTGCTTTTTAACTTTTTTTTGAATTGTAGCGTTTTTGTAATTTTTAGTCTCACAAAATGTAATTAATTCGTGACTTTTTTTGCAATGTGAAGCACTGCCTGTATGTATGCAAGGTGCTATATGGCAGTTTTATTTATATAGCACATTTCATGACACATAAACTCAAAGTGTTTTACATTGAAAAACAACAGACAGAAGAAAATCTGAGAATATAAGTAGCGTACACAAACCGTATATAGAATACTATTTATAACATCAAAACATCAGCACAATCAAACAGAAACTCCTTTCCCCAAAAAAATAATAACTAAAGATGCACTAAATTGCTGGAAACAAGTTATGCATTTGCCAAAAGTGTTTACATTGCCCACATTGTGATTTTATTACTGTTAAAATTTGCACTGTAGTGGTCTGATTGACAAGCATTTTTTCCCAACTGTCACCTAAAAATGATAATATATTTCTTTTCTTTTCGGTTGTAGACACCCGTTCCAGGGCCAGTACAGTGTAACTGATGTGAAACTACGACTCTCACAGTGAGTACTCTCCCATTCCTCTGCTGTGTTTTTACACTCATTCTTTCCTCTGCTGTTATGCACATTACAACACACGCAGCTTCATCATTCACTGCTGTGGAAACCTTTGATTACACTCAGCAGCATGAAACAGCTTTAACACACAGAACGTCAGAAACAACATATAAAACTGATAATTTAGCTGCAGTGCAGACTCAGCAGCAGAGATGTGACCTAATTATTTTCTTTTAAATTTCACAGTGTCATATTTTCTGCTGCAGCTCAGCTGGTTTATCAAAACATGCATGATGCTGCCCTCATGTGGTGACGAGATTACCCTGCAAAGACGTGACATGAGACAGGTTAAGCAGATAAACACAAAGTGGATTCACTTTATTTCAGCATCCTAGTCCTTAAAAAAATGTTTTTACATGTACTGTAAAATCTTTAAATTAATGATAAATCCAATTAGGGTTTCAGCTGTAAATTTTAATTTTATTAAGCAATTTAAAAGAATTTTGCCCAATTTTTGCTCACAAGTTAATGCAAGTTTGTTTAAATAGCATATGGCAGGTTTAAACTCAATGTGCTTCAAAATAAAAAGCAAAAACAAACAAAAAATACTTAAAATTAAAGCAAGCAAATAAAACTTTATTAATATAGCACATTTCATCCTGTCTAGAAGCACAATGTGCTAGAGAAAGTTTGAAAAACTGAAAATAAAACCTCATAAAATAATAATTCATATGAGAAATAAATCAATAAATTATATAAAAGTAAAAAAAATGTTAAAATGAAATCAAATAATGAGAATAATGGACAGTAAAATGTCTTTTAACCACCTGTTGTGAGCAGGAGCATAAATAAATGTTTTTTATGTTTTTAGGAATGCTATGCTTTCTTGTCTTTTAGACCACGAATGATTAAAATACCAGAAAGCTGTTAAACATCCAGCGCTGACTGCAGTGTGTTACAGAGAGCAGCAGGCAGTGTGTTACTTCACGCCGTGTTTGTGGGTGGACATAGCAGCTCCCCGGTGGGGGGTGGTGGGTGCAGGACGGGGGTCTCGTATCAGCTCGAGTCATTAATTATGAGCGAGTTTCATTCTCAAAAACGGAGCTGGAGACTTCTTCGGCCTCGGATCCGGTTTCATTCCAGGAAGTGTGGATGAAAAGTGACTCCATCCACAGCTGGAGCGCTGCTCCTAGTGTTACACGTCAGAAAATGCCCCCAACACACACACACACACACACACACACACACAGCTGAGTGAGTCTCCGTCCCTAACTTAGCTTTATGATGAGAGCTCTGCAGATCTGCTTGGCTGCGACTCTCTGAGCTCTCGCTTTACCTCCGGGTGTTTGGTGACATGACCGCAGTGAACTTTGTCGTAAATCCTCAGTAAACAAACACACTCACGAATAAACTGTGGAGGAAACCTAAAACTGGGTTTAGTATACTTTATCTGTGCGACGTTTAAATTCGAAAAGGAAGAAAAGAAAAAAAAGACATAATGCTTTTGAGACTGATGGTTGATGCGTCTTGGACAGCAGTTATGAAACATGAAGACGGACACAGTTTAATTTCACCTGAGGTTCAAATTTTCTGTAAAGCTCTTACTTATTTCACACGTTTCAGAGTCCAATGAACATATTTTTCTGAATATAAAAGAAAAAGTAATCTTTTTCACGACATAAATATCATTCACTGTTTATATCTATCCACTCCTGTATTGTCGGGATTCAAGAAGTTACCAGCGCCTTGTGATGGCTTTTATTTTTGCAAGCAGATTTGAAAATACCAAACATTTATGATCAATGTTATTATTTTTTAACAAGTTCAGCGCAGTCACTGTGTTCACAGATGCAGCTTTTGCAGAAATGTCTTGCAAAAGAGTCCATGGCATCGTCTCATTGTCCGATTTTAGTCCCCACCGTCCTCGAGCGTAAGGAAAATAGGTAAATATAAAAAAAAGCATATTAAAAAAATCATAAGAATCAGGAAGAAACTGGAAATTAGATCCAGTTTTTTAATGTAGCTATTCACATTATTGTTTAAAATTTACTTTTTGGTGTACAACATAATGACAACCAGGTCATTTCACAGCGACACCGTTCAGCACTATCACCGGACTGTTTTATCTTAGCCATATTCTTCTTATTTTTATTTCTTTTTATTATTTTTTTTTAATTTTAGTGCCATGATGCTGAGTACACAGAGTGCTGCCTCTGGGGGTGATTTTTTTTTTTTAATAATTTTGAGGTTTGGGGTGTTTTTCAAACTGGGGCTTTCATCCATGGCTTTGCTCTTTTTTAAAAAAAAAAAAATAATAATTTTGCGGTTTGGGGTGTTTTTTTAAATTGGGGCGTTCATCCATGGCTTTGCACATTATCAGTAAATCTCATGGATTGGAGCATCATTCATAATAGAGAGCTCAAAGTTGGGGTAACGTATGTTAATTCTTAAACTCTTAAATTAGGGGAAGGGCCATTCCTCCTTTGGGATTTCTAGAGTTTTAATGAATGATGCATCTTCGTTATTGATTAGGCTTTCTCTTGGGTTCGATAACTGTCTTTATTTGTTTTTGTCCGGATCTTGGAGGAGGATTTCGACATCCTTTAAAAGATGTCGTGTGCGAGATCCGAAGCTTCTGACAGTCAATAAACACTCTCTGATGTCCAAGGTCGCGGCAGAGACTGAGCTGTTTATCTGTCGTCTCTGCTTCGAGAACACGTGTAGGAAAACTTCTCTCACACACACACACACACTTTTCCAGAGCGGCTGAATCCCCTCCTGTTTCAGAGCCTCGCTCCAACACAAAGCTGAGGCAGGAAATGAGATGTGTTTATTCCTGAGAAGACTCCGATTGGCCGAGTGCCAAACTTCCTGCCTGCACACCCCCTCCTCATCACCCCCCCACCACCACCACCGCCGCCGCCGCCATACCGGCTTCATCCAGAGTTTTATAGTGCAGAGAGAGCCAGCCGTGGCCCTTCACCCCCTTCCTGCTCCGTGAACACAGCACAGAGCAGGCAGCTCTGACCCGGTCACTCCAAAATAAGAGACTGGACAAAAATCTAAACTGGGAAAAACTTAAAGAACATATTTGTGGGCTGAATTCAACAATAACTTATCAATGTTGAAACAGCCGGAGTTTAGGGTTTCTCCGCCTCCTCAGTGTTGTTTCTCTGTAGTTATTAGCCAGAAAAGACGTCAATGAGTAAGAAAACAGACGTAAACATGTGGCTGTTTTCCTGCAGGCTGAGGGGGAAACTGGGGTTAGTGGGACAGCCGGGGACTGGTCTGATGTTTCTCACTTGTCAGGACCAGTGGTGGAATGTAACTAAGTACATTTACTCAAGTACTGTACTTAGGTCCGAATTTGAGGCACTGGTACTTTACTTGAGTATTTTATTTTAATACTACTTTATACTTATTGTACTTTTTTACTTCAGTACATTTATCTGACAGCTTTAGTTTCTTCACAAATTAATATTGCATAAATATTAATAAGAACAGTTTATATATATATATATGTATATATAATTTATATATATATAATTTTGAGTTTTGTGGGTGTTATTTCAATTTTCAATTATTTCAATTGACTTTTGTGGGAGTTTTGAGTGTTTTTTTCTATTTTCTTTTAATTTTTAAATTTTGGGTATTTTAAAAAAAAATAATTTGGGGGGTTTGTCTTTTTTTAAACAAGTTCAAGTTTTTTGGTGTGTTCTAGTTTGTTTTTTGAAGATTTTCCTGCATTGGGTAGTTTTATTTTTCATAGTACATTTTCCTGATTTTACTTACCTTTACTTCAGTACAATTCCAATGCAGGGCTTGCACTTGTATGAGTATTTTCACAGGGTGGTATTAGTATTTGTACTTAATTGAGGGATTTTAATACTTTGTTCACCTCTGGTCAGGACGTCGGTTGAGAAAGTGAAAGAGGAAAGTTGACTCCATCCGCTTTGCGCAGCTCATCACTCTTTGTCCCAGTGCACCGCCCTGCCACCTCCCCTCTATTTATACTCCACCAGAAAAAAAGAAAAACTACGCTGGGCTTCCTTGTGAATGTGCTGTGTTGCATGTGTATTATGGAAGCACTCAGGGGGGATAAACACAGCCGACCCTTTTCATGTTTCCTCGTCATCGGCGTCGGACAAAGAGCAGCCGGTGGCAGAGATGCTCTCAGAAAACAAGAGTCATGTGACGAGAGCTGCGCGGCTGCAGGCGGACGCTCGCTGTTAGAGGAGCTTTCTTTATTGTAGCCGCATAAGGAGCTGTTTATTTGGGTCAGCCAGCGAGACGGAGAGTCAGCGTGTCCTCTCCCAGCCAGCAGTGTACACAGTAGCTCAGGGGAAATACTGTTTTCTGTTACCAGGAGATTGTTGCAAGCTTTTTTGGAGACTGGGTGGCATCTGAAAAAAAGTTAAATATGATCATTTTACCGCAGTGTTTCCATTCTTCCGCCCAAATTTACCCTCAGTGGCTTCAAAGTTATTAACATTTTTCCATGCGAGAGTATGTCACACTTACAGTATACTGAGCAAGACATTAAAATCATAACTGTAGATGTGTTTTACATAAATTTATACACATTTTACATTGAATTTAGAGATATTTGGAAGCACAAAGATCTGGAGTAGAAGTTGAAGGCCCATTCTGGATGTTTTAACCATAAACTTAATTGAAGTTAAGAAATTTGTCTTGAAGTAAAATTACTAAAATTATAATACATATTATAAAATATACATAAACAAAGGAGGAAAGAAAACAAGGGCAGACAGTAGAGAGGCAGGAAACAAGGATGGAAGGAAGGAAAAGTAAAAAGAAAGAAGGAAAAAGTAAAGAAAAGATGGAAAAGAGGCAAATAAGGAAAGAGAAGAAAATAAAGAATGGATTGATGGAAGGGAGAATTGATGAAGGGAAAGAAGAAACAGATGGAAGAAATCAAAGGACAAACAGAAAAGCAGACCAGAAGGATGAAAGGAAATAAAAATAGGACACACAGAAAGAGTGATGGAAAGATTAAAGAAAGAAAGAAAGAGGGAATGGAAGGAAGAATTGTTATGTTTCCCAGTCAGGCTCAGATGATGAGGGGAGTCACAGTGAATTTAAAAAATCAGGGAAAAAGTAAAAAGACGAATGTATTAAGTGTATAACAAAAGCTGTGATTAATGTACATTATTTAGGCAATAGAAGCACCCACACAGACATTTCGCTTCTTCAGTCCGTGTTGGCTCCTGATGAGCAGATTGAGTGCAGGTGTGCTCAGTCACAGGTGTGTTCAATCACTCTGCACTGTGAGGAGGAGGGGAAGGCGTCACACACGAAGCACACACACAGAAACACAGAAAACAGGCACCAAAATGGGCACACCCATTTCTTTACCTGCTAAAAAGTCAATTCTGCTTGTTTTTTTAACCAAAAGTGTTGAATAAGACAAGAAAAATAAAAGAAGAATAAATAAAAACAAGATATAAAACATTTTTATCCTCAGACAATTTACATGACTAATATTTGATGAAAACCAGAGAACTGTATTATGTAGAAAATTAATCACAGCTGTAGTTGCATTGATCAATAATGCCATCATATTAAAAGGCCAGTATTTGCAGACTTTGAAAAAATCATAGTCAAAAAAATATTACAGTCACAATCTACACTGATTCAGTGGGATTGTCACCTTTTCCTCCAAACTAAATTAACACCAGCAGAATAAATACACTTAAACACCACATGGCTCTAAAGTAAAAAACAAAAACAAACTAAGTCTCTCCACACTGCTGGGAATGCACAAAAAGCATGTCCTTTATTTTGAAAATAAACACAAAAAGAAGTTGGCACAGCGAGGGCAGATTCCTGGTGGACGTGCAGCCATGGAGCTGGACCACTGATCCCTAGCAACAAGCACCTAGCAACCACAGCTTGTTTGGTGGATCCCACTTGGCGTCCAGATGAGTTGACGGCGCCGTAGGATGTCCGTCTGACTCCCTGAGACGCCACAGAGGCAGCGGGCCGTGGTGCCAGTCCACGCTCGGCCGGGCTCGTTGTGCACGGAGCACACGGTGTCATGTTGAAGCCGTGGGCTGATTAACACGGGATCTGTGTGTGTGGAGGACTGACAGCATTTATACACCTGTCTCACTTTCTCCTTGGATTCGGGTTTCATACACAGACTTTACAACCTGAAGGTGTCTTTTACATGAACTCTGAATCACATATCTGACAGGTGCTTTTATTTACTTCCATCCTTTAATAATTAGGAAGGAGGCAACAATATTTTAAAGCTGAAATCTGCATTCTTTCTGTCTGAAACTCTTCATCCATAGGTTGTAAAGGCTTCTTGTTTTATTTGTATCTCAATGCCACCAAATATATAGTTTCTTTTAAAAGAAGACTTAAATTAATCAACACTTTGAGACCTGAGAAAGCGGGCTTTGTGTCCTTCTAAAATGTAGGTAAAGGGCAATGAGAAACTTCAGAAGAAATGACCTAAAAAGTATCAAAATAAAAAAAAAAGTGAAGTAAAAGAAAAAGAAATAAAACAAAAATTAAAAAAAGGAAATGACATGAAAAGGGCTTAAAAATGCAATAATTGGGTAAAATAATTTTCAATATATATTTATATATAATATACTAATTTCTGGTAATTTCATGAACAAGTTGCTCATATTTTTTAAATTATGTTTTTCGGGTTGTCTGTCCGTCTGGCCTGTGCATCCGTGTGAACCTCTTAAGGGAATTTCTTGATATTACGAACAAAAATTCGCTTGGACTTAATGATGAACTGATTAGATTTTAGTGGTCAAAGGTCAAGGTCAGTGTGACTGCATTGCATCTTATTCTCGTAAACACGATATCTCAAGATCACTTTGAGGGAATTTCTTCAAATTTGGCACAAACATCCACTTGGACTAAATGATGAACTGATTAGATTTTGGAGTGCAAAGGTCAAGGTCACTGTGACCTCATAAAACTCTTCACCAGCTCCTTCATGCAGCAGCAGAGTAGTAAAATTCAAAGCGACCAGGTTTATTTTCAGATTAAACAATTGGCTCATCAGAGGGCGTGAAGGCACAGATGGCAGCTGCCGACACGTATCCACATCCTCTTTTTAACCACGCTGCTGTTTGGCCAGATGATGCAGGAGCGAGATTCCTGCTGAGTGCCAGGTCGGTGAGGATCCATGTCAAAGGTTGGACTCGCACCAGGCGGCCGGTGGTCAGATAAAGCTGCATTTAGCCATGCATTTGTTGTGAAATGTAGCCTTGCTTGTTTCCGCTCTCAGGTCAGCTCTGACCATCAGATACACCACCTGTGACTGCTGCTCAGCCTCTGCCGTTACATAACCCCCTCTAACAGGTTGCTGCAACATTTAGCAACAGCACTTTTGTGTAGTTTGTTTCCGAGAAAGGTGGAAAAATTCCTACAATGTCATACCCATGGATGTATTATAGGTCATACCAGGGACGGGGTTCAGAGGGCAGTGCATGCATACATGAACCTTTTTGTTTTCTCCTCTTCTTTATGTCCACTGCAGCTCGGTGCAGAACAGTGAAAGAGGGAAGAAGATTGGAAACGCCATGATGACCACCAGTCGCAGTGTGGTCCAGACGGGGAAGGCAGTCGGTAAGAAAGTCCGGAAAACAACCATGAAATTGGATGTCTGAGGGAAGACAATATTCATTGTAGCACTCAAATTAAGTGCTTGAGACCAGCATGTCAAAAATGTGAAAAGCTCGGTTTGATTCTTGTTATGCAATTTGATGACAAGCATACACCGAATTTGGGGACACAAAATTCTAATGACTCCTCCACAGATTTTCTGGAGATTTAAAAAAAGAAAGTATCCCTGTCCCTTGCATGTTTATGCATTTATGACATCAAGTCAGCAACTCGTGTCATAAAATAATGTAATCAGTGTTAATAGCTTGTTAAAGTAAATGATAACTACTCGGAACAAAATAACGAAATAATTCTTTATTGTCAGTTGTTGACAGTTTTCATGCTTTTCACCTTTTCTGCTGCTCTGAAACGTCACGTAAACGTCACAACTCAGCAACTTGGGTATCATCGAAACTTCCCAATTTCCCACTCGTTGTCACAACTATGGAGGGCCGTTCATTTGCTTGTAACGCCAGCACTGCTCAATTCACAACAATAAGCTATTTATCTGTCTATCTTAATTCGGTTTATACAATATTTCTGAGGAGCTTGTGAAGGCAACATTAGTAAAAGTAGCGAATATGACTTTGACCAGATATTAAGGAACCTTTTCTTTCGTGCTACGGACACATTTTAATTGATCAGTAACACAGAATTTATTAGTATTATTTTTTAAACATTTATTTTCCTGTTTTTTGTGGTTGTGGTCTGACTGTTTTTCATCTCTGCTCTCAGGTCAGTCCGTCGGCGGAGCGTTGACCAGCGCCAAGTCAGCCATGTCCTCCTGGTTCTCCACCCTGGCCCAGCCTGCAGCCGTTACCCCCCCGGAGTACCCGGAGCCCGCCACAGAGGTCCAACCCTGAAATCAAGCACGCAAGTCCTCTGACTCTGTCCTCGTCCTCTGATCCTCTGGCTCCTGTGAAGCCTGAGGGTCAGTGGACTGAGAGCTGGTTTTATGAAGGAGAAAAACGGTCATCTTCAAATCAGGTTTTAAGTCTGAACCTGTCATCCTCATGTTTGGTGACTCCGGGCGGTGCAATGGCACTCCGGACAGGAAGGCAGCGCTGCCATTATACTAACTGTACAGTCCATATCCACTGTGAGGCAGAGACTGCCAGCGCTTTCGATCAAAAAACCCAGAAATTTCAGCAGGCTGCATCAAAACCTGACTGCCTGCTTGTGTTGCTGGATGCTTTTTCCTGTGAGCCACTAAAGATGCTGTCGTTGGGGTTTGCGTTGTTCACTCTTTTGCTGCATTTGTAGAGTTTGTCTATATAGCTGACTATTTTGCTGACAGAGATATAACAGAAAAATAAAAACAAACTGGTGTCGCAGGATTTGAGCATGAGCTGTGGCACCTTGAAGATTTTAAACGGTTTAGATTTTAATAAAGTTTGGCTCATGTTCGGTGATGTCTTCGTGACGACACTGTGGTTGTTGCAGTAACAGCATGAATTCCTCAAAGCTCCCAGCACCGGACATCAAAATAGCACTACAAAGACGGACTCAATTTCAATTTTTAAATTTTGGTTGAAATGAAAATTGAGTTGACAATATTTTAAATGTCTAACAGTGTTAGAAATTAACATCATTTGGACATTAATATTATGACATTAGCAGACATTGGGTATTGTTCTCTTTCCTTTACAAATTTAATTTTTTTTTTTTACAAATTTCAGTTTTCTACATCAGTCTTTTGACATCAGTTGACATTAGAATTTCACCATCCTGACAATAAATTGTCAACTTAAATTCAATTAAATATGTTTAAATATGTTGATGGTCAGCTGGGAAAAATACATTATGTTAGGTGACTTAAGAAAGGCTTCAATTAACACTTACTTCATTGTTGATTAATTTGTGTTGGTTCTTGATCATAAGTTTAATGTCATAAAATGGTAAAAAATAAATAAATATATTTAAAAAGGGGAGTGAAGGTTATGAGTCAAAAGTCAAAAATGTAACAAAAAAATATGTATCAAAATATAGTTAACCAAAGAATTTAAATTATAGCACCATTAATTAACACTTCTTTTCTGTTAACCTCTAATTTTAGCTTGCCAGAAACACTAAACTTGGCATAAAACTGTTATTTTGGAGTTTTTTTAAAAGCTCGACATAATAAGACATTAAATTGTACAAATTCACAAAATCTTTATTATATGTTTCATATGTGGTCTTTAATGAAATGAAAAAACGATGATGTTACGTTATGAAGATATGACATAGGTTTGCTAAAATGTTTCAGCTACTGTTTCAAAGGTAATAGTACAAAAGTATGCACTACAGTATAATAATAATAATACTAACAATAATAATTAAATAATAATATCTCTTTATATAGTGCCTTTCATGAAGCCCAAGGATGCTTTTCACAACTTGATGAAAACATTATGTGCATAAGCTGGTGTCACTTCATCACGAACGTTAGCTTTAGAAAGGTTGATTTTTTTGGGTTGATTGGAAGCAGCATGAGTACGTTCACGTGTGTGTTTACTTAAACTAACGTTAGCAATAACTAGCAATTCAGGTCAGTCATGGTCCATAAATGATAAAATTACAAGTGGAAAAAAGATAATTATCAAATATGTGCAAACAACAAAAACAGGAATATTAGGAAAGTTAAAAAAAAGAAAAAAAAGAAAATATTTTGAAGATATAACAAAGGTGTCCGTAAACTTCCGAGTAGCATTAGTTTTAATACCTTCGTTAGCACTGGCTCACTGGCTAAATGCATTCATTAGCTACTGTTTCAGGGGTGATATTATAGATGTATCCACCACAGTAATGTTAAATAATGTTATAAATAATGGTTTGTGTGGTATTATCAGTAACTTTAGCTTCAGTGAAGTATCGAGCTGAAACCTCAGTGACAGTGGAGTGAGTGTTTTCAGTTTAACTACGGGCTGTTCAACTGATGAAATGTGAAGAGTAAAACTTTGCTAAAAAACTTCGTTAGCATTTGGTCGTTGGTTAAAATACTGTAGGTACTGTTTCAAGAGTGATATTACGGAAATATGCAGTAGAGTATATGGATGATAAACATTCAATGTGCACTGACTTGTGTGGTTTTATCACCATCTTTAACTTAAGTGAGGTAGTGGTCTTAAAAGCCTTGTGCTAAACATGTTTAACGTTAGCTGTGATTGTTTTCACCCACGTAATTCTCCAGATTGTTCCGCTGATAAAGAGTGAAGAGGAAAAGATAAATGTTTAAATATGTTCCAACAACAAAAACAGAAATACGAAGAACATAAAGTTAAATAAATTAAATTTTACAAATAGAAGATAATTTTATGAAGATATAAGCGCAGTGTTTGTAAAAATGAGTTATGCTCTGAGTGTTTTCAGTTAAGCTAGCGTAAATTAACCACAGTCAATCTCTATTCCATTGATATAATTTAAAGAGGAAAAAAGATAATTATTACATATATGCCAATAAATAAATAAATATTAAGAACATAAAAAAGTAAAATAGAATTTAATCTGTGGTGGTAGTGGGGAAAAAAGCATTTTGCACAGCTCATACCTTAAGCCTTTATTTTTCATTTTACACTTTATTTGAAATATCTAACTGAAAGTATTATTTGCTGATGTATTCAGTTATATTTTTGATTTGCCTGATAACCTTTTCTTGCATTGTCAGATTCTGGGTCTTCAAATTAGTTGTTTTGTCCAGCCAACAGTTAAAAACCCTAAAAATATTTAAGATAATGAAATGGATAAAAGCAGTAAATTCTCACATTTTGAGAAGCACACGCCAACTTTGGCATCTTATAAAAGACAAAACTTGAGAATTAAACAACTAATTGATTCTGATAAATCATTTCAGCCTTTGACTTAATCACAGGTAGCTACTGTTAAACGGGTTTCTAACCACTTACAACATGTTTGCAAAATCCGAATGCCGTCACTGCAATAACCACAATGTTATTACGTAAATCCTTGTGTACCCTAATGCCTGATTTTGTGCCCTGATGATAAACGTAATGAAAACCTCCCTTATAACTATGAAGGAACCTGCACCCAGCTGTGTGTTTGACAGTAATTAACCCTCACCCAGGCCTTTTTATACTACATATATTGGAGAGCTATATTTAGTAAATCTGAGGATAGATAACTTATTTATTTGTTGTGTATAAACTCCATAAATATCCATGTTTTGTCATGACAACACTGGAACAAGTCCTAATCTGTGGACCACTGTGTGTATTTGCACATGCAGCCATTATAATCTATTTATGTGAATCTTTATCTCGTATAACTGTAACTTTGAGGTGCTTACAGGATCTTTTCCCTCCAAGCTTCAAATATTCAACAACAGTTGGATTAAAAGTGGTCCAGTGAGCATGCTCTGTCCAGTCCAGTTTTACAGCTGTATGTAATGAGTGTCATACTTCTGTCTTTAGAAATATTTTAATGCTTTCTGTTTTTTTCTTTTCTCGTTCTTCATGGTTTTAAACCTTTTTTGGCCATTGAGTCATTTCGCAAATTTTCTTTTGATTTCTGAGTTATAGTTTGAAAAAATGTCAGCTGTCAAAAGCTGCTCTCAGTTTCTTTTTTTATCCTCTCTGATGATATATTTTCATTTTGTATTTAACAGATATGAATGTATCGTGAATTAAAATTCACAGAATATTTTCTTGACAGATGCTTTTAATGTATTTGAGAAGAAGTGATACTATACTTTATTGCTGTATTAAAAAAATAATTAAAATATGCTGCAGACTTTTATTTTTAGTAGACTATAATATAGGAACAGTTTTTTTCTTTTATCGCCCTGGGTGTTTGTGTCTGGATACAAATGTAGGTCAGCCAAACAAAGTGGTGGCAAAAGTGTTTGTGAGAGGGTTGCTGTTGTGGTGGTAGCACATGGCCGCACAAAAATGCACTCGACAACAATTCGGCAGCATCACAGGGACACATGAACTCAGCAGAAATTCACACCCATTGATCTTGACTGACACCCAGTTCAGACGGACCGAGTGATTGTTTTCATCATTAATTCAGACGCTAATTTGAATTTATATTGATTGATAATTTACCAGGTCCTTAAGTGATTTTCTTACATCTGTCTTGTAATGGAAGTAAAAAAAACTTGAATTGACATCAGTTACTCGGGGTTAGGGATAATTTAGCAAGATTTCTACTGATTTTTTTAAACTGCTATGTCAGAAAAAACAATACAATTCTCCCTCCATGTGTTAAGCCTTTTTAACAGTAATAAAAGCCCTTTTTCTACATTAATTAATTTTAAGACTTTTGAAGGATCTGCAGGAACCTTGAAATAAATCAATAAACATGCTTTACGAAAAACTAGCGTCAGCACCAACACAGCCACATTTCAATAAAAACAAACGAAACACGGAGTCAGTTTCAGGAACGTTTTTGGTATGTTTTTTAATAAATTAACGTTCATTCAAAATACAGTGCCAAAGGAATATGATGCAGCCAAACATGCTAGTAAGGTTTGTCATGAAGCACCTGTGCTCATGTTTTTTTTAAAGGTAGGAGGAAGTACCCCCCCTTCCCCTTCCCAACCCGCCCTCTCCACTACTGCTAGTGGTTGCCGGGACGTAGCAACAGCCGTGGGCCAGCCCTCTCCTCTCACAACCAATCAGCAGCAAGATTCCTCAATATTCACTCGAGAAAAATTAAATCTGATAGGAAAATGGATATCTACCCACAATCACACTACAGTAATGTTTAATATTAAATTAAAAAAAGACACTAATACAAAATAGACCTGGTTATTTTCCCCACACTAGAACAGTTGTCTTTTAAACATATGAAAAATATATATTTATTATATATATATTTCAGCAGCTTGGAAATTTAAAAAAAAAAAAAGAAAAAAAAGAAAAAAAAGCATGAGCCCGAAACCTACAGAGAGTGGAGTTGTGTGTGTTTGCAGAGACCCTTGTGGAAAGAAAAACAATGATCATGTGACGATGGATGGAGTGAGGTGTAAACTGCCGGCTGTGTGGAAGACCTGTGTGCAAACAGACTGACAGACGGGCTGCGGAGGCGTTGTAGTGGAGTCGGGGCGGAGGGCAGAGCGGTGAGGGCGGAGAGGTGACGGGCGACCGGACCTGCAGCCACCCTTTTTTTTAAACCCTCTCCGCCGCTCACTTGTTTCCCCCATCAGCCCTCCGACCCCTCATCGAAAACCATGGCCCCTGTTCCTCTCGTCTGCGGGGGCCTTTGTTTTTTTGTTTTTTTTTTAAAGAAATGTAGATCCTGTTTTTAAAGGAACACTCAAAAAACTATCAAATACTTGTAAGCTTTAAAAGGCGGCTCTGAAATGTTTGTATTTTTGCTCATTTTAGGAGAACAGTAATTGCGTTTAGCCTGAATTCCAATGGAGACACAAAACCGCAGCAAGAAAATGTGTCTAAACTGGTGCTTAATAGCTTAAGTAGAGCTGCAACTAATGTTTATTGTCAATATTAATTCATTTTTTGGTCAATAAAATGTCAAAAGAGTTAATAGTGTCCATCACAAGTTACCAGAGTGACAACCAATGTCTTCAAATAGCTTGTTTTTTTAAAAAACAGTCCAAAACTAAAAGGATTCAGTTCTCAATGTTAATCAAGAGAATATTTGATATTTATGCTAGAAAAAAAGAAAATGATAATTAAATTATGAAATTGTTGCCTATTTTTCTTCATTAAACCAAATTTGTTGTTTTTTAGTTTTGCATTTATGCTATTCCTGAACCAAAAAAATGTAGTTCATTTTTGTCCAGGCTTTACAGAGATGTAAACTTAAAATTTGGGAACATAATGAAGGATTTTTTTTGACATTTTATAGACTATAGAATATATTTTTTTTAATTGACAAAATATTCCTGCCACAAGATCCAATTGCCAAAAACTTTCCAGAGCTTTCAGCCACAAAATGTGGCCTTCAGTGGATAGTTTTCTCACTTGTTGTAGAGATACCTTTATTATCACGTGACAACAATTCAGCTTAAAAGTTCATTATTGATTATTAATCAGTAGTTTGACAAAGCACCACATAATGGAAATTTTCTGGACCTTTTAGACATTTCTCGAGGCCTTCGTTTAAGGGTCTGCGTATGGAGTTTGACACGTGATAACGACTGAACCAACTCTACCAACTAGGCAAAGTGCATCCACTAAAGGCCATGAGATGTTGGTGAAAACGGCTGCAAATTTCTAATAACTGGACCTTGCTTCCAGGGTCTATATAAACCTTTAAACTTTAAATATAAATATGTCTTGTGCTGCATAAACTGCTAGAGAAGCTTTTTGAGAAGTTTTACAGAACATTTTGAGACTGGGTCACCATTGAGTCCAAGCTAAATATGACTGCTGAGCGCCGCCGTGGAGCAAACTACTAACTTTACAGAGAGCTTTTCAAGCCTCCAGGTGATGTTTTATACTCAAAATGACAGATTTACTACAGAGTATTCCTTCATCAGTGGTGAGAGAAGAGAAAAAGAGGAGAGGTGGGGGTAGAGAGGGAAGCTATGATCGGAGGAGGGGGGGCTAGGGGATTTTGGTACAGTTGCCATTGTCATTCCGAGAAGGTTTTACCAGTTAAGTGCATCATCATCCTCATCATCACAAAATCAGTTGACGTTTAGATTATCACATTGTAGAAACAGTATGACAGACTTGTAATAATATCTAACAGATGTCACGACTGACAAAATAAGAAAAATTTTTTTCAGATTACTAGTATTTTTGAGGGGCGTCTTTTCGAGCTTGTTTCAGGCTGCATCGCTTACCAGCAGCAGCTGGAACGAATGCGAGCCTCCAAAAGTCCAGAGATCCCTCCACGACACAGATAACGTCAAACCCTTTCATATCTTAGAGAAGTCACTGGCCCCCCCTTCGTGTTCGTCCCTCAGCGTTACAGATTCCTGGTTCAGTCAGCGAGGTAGGGGAGGGGAGCTTAAGAGCTATACGTGAGGGAGGGTCACCAGCTCCCCGTCAACCTCGAACTCCTCGGCTCCGTCGGGGGAGAAGAGGTAGGTTGGGGGTTTCCAGGGGGACTCCTCCAGGCAGGAGGGGTACAGCTTCCCCACCGCACAGCGGAAGTCCTTACCCAGATCCCAGAGCACGCGTTCAGACACGGGCTGCCGCAGATACCAGCGGTCCAGCTCCATGTCGTACTGATAGATAGCATACTTGGCTCGCTCGTTCATGTGGGTTTCACGCATGAAAATGCACAGTGAGTTGAGCAGCACCACCGCCCGAACGCATGGGTCCGAGTAACGCTTGGCGGGGATGTTGGCGGCCTGGCGCCACTCGTTCTTGTTCACGTCATAAATCTCCACGGTGACAGAGGAGCCGTCGATGGTGCTCGTGGGCAAGCGGATGCCAGAGTTGCTGACCACGTGGAGGCCGCCAATATAGAAAATGAGGTCGCCGAACGCGGCGGCGGACGCGAAGCAGCGGCTCGTCTTGCGCATGGCCATCTCCACCCAGGTGTCGGCCCGGGGGAAGTAGCAGTACATCAGGTCATGGGTCATCACGTAGATGCAGTCGTGCGCCACAACAGAGGTGCTCCAGTTCCAGGCGAAGGGCAGCGGGCTCATCATGCTCCACTCGTCCTTCTCGCAGTCGTAGCGCTCCACCGTACGCTTGTTCAACTCGCCTCCGACATTATCTCCCCCTATTGCATAGATGTAACCCTCGCAGTAGACCAGCGAGGGCTTGATTCGGGCACAAAGCATGGGGGTTTTGGGCACCCAGGCGTTTTGCTGAGCGTCGAACCAAAAGAAGCTATCGACCGAGCGGAACACGGCCTGTAACTTTCCGCTCTTGCCGTGGTTGGTGATAGAGTTTTTGAGGGGGATCTGTCCGCCTGCGATGAACACATCGTTATCTGGTGTAACGAGCGTGCCCACCTTCTGCAGGTCTCCCGGCGGGTTGTTGAGCTTGTACACTTTCTCCGCTTGCGGGCTGTAACACACTACTGTCGTCGGCAGGGACCCTGACATTACGTATCCATCGCCCTGCGTTTCTGACATGGCCTCCATGAAGATCAGCATCTCCTCCTTCGTCATGCCTAACCGAGGTTTGAAGAACTTGGGCATGGACTTGTAAAGACCCTGCACCACCACGGACTTGTCGTTGGGCGGCAGACCCTGGAACCAGGCGCGTTGCGTCACCTCAGACAGCGCATCGATGCGGATCTGACTCAGCACGGACGACAGGTGCTGCGAGCGGGCCTCCATGTTATACTCCAACCACAGCATGGCCGCCTCGCGCACCGTCTCCTCCTTCTCCACGTTGAGGTTGTCGCTGCTCAGGACATCTATCAACAGCTCGTGGGAGAGCTGAAGGAAGGCCTCCTGTCTGTACACCATGGGGAACTTGTGCTCTACCATGCGTTTGGCGCTCTGCTTTAACTCGCTGCAGCTGAACAGGTCGCCGATGCTCAGCATGCGGACGCAGTTCTCAGCGTTTATCTTCTTCACCAGGTAGTCTCTGCACTGCAGCAAGACGTCCTCCACCTGAACAGAGGACAAGAGACAACAGTCAGAGGGCTGTCAGACAAAAATATTCCTCTTTGCATCAAGGGACACAGCTACAAAAACGGACCAACACCACCTCTATGTAGATACTTTGATTTGTGAATGATGTAAATTTAAGCAACCATAGTAGTTAAGAGATAATAATAACACTTTGAAGATAATAATAGAAAAGCATGGCAGATACTGTAGATGTCTTGATGGTTTAAAAGTAGAATTTAAAAGCTGACGTATGTGTTAGTCTGTCTCTCAGTACTTTTTTTTTTTATTTTTACTTTAAAAAAAATGTTAGTATTGACCTGTAGGAAGCAGGCGGTCTCGTAGAGCGGCTCCACGGTGCTGTCGCTGATGGCCAGGTTGCCCGTGTAGGCGTAGGTGATGATGATCTGCAGGGTGGCCGGGTCCACGTTCCTCAGGTGGACGTGAGTTTGTTTGCTCTCACTGAGGCCGCTCATGAACATCGCCCTGCAGGAACGAGACGGCATCAGTGAGTCGACGCATGGACACAACAGGTTACTGCTTTTTATCAGCTGCTCCTTAAACAACTCAAGGTTCACCTCTGGCCTGTTTCGTGTTTCAGCAGAATCAAACCTGTTTCTGCTATTGGAGCTGCATCCATGGCAACTGTAACATCACTACAGGTATGTTTGTGTGCAGCAGAATGATGGAGATAAAAGTGGTGCAATGTTAGTGAAAAACTAATGCAGCAATAACAAAATACTAATGCAAGCTGCTCAAAACTATGCAACAATATACTATATGTTGAACTACTGTTCATTTTTTTATGTTAAATTCATATTCCTCAAAATCTGAAAATATCTAAGGTTTCTGGTCAACTTTTGTGGTCAACCAAAGACACACACAGCAGGTCAGCATTTTTAAGTTGGTGATCAAACCCCAAACTTAGTCTCCAGGTTCGCTGTTTTGCTATCCAGTTTTTCTTTTAAATAAACAGAGCCTCTTAATGACAGCTGGCCGCTCGCCAAAGTGGTTATAAAAACAGTTACCAAACAGAATCAGGGCACCTGTGATTGGCTGTTACTGGAATGCGTTTCCTGTGTAGTCCTGTAAACTGACAGTTACTGACATGATCTAAAACTGACTGAGTGTAACCGTATAATCCTGATATGTTTGTATGTAACAGATGTTTTCCGATGTTTGTGGTATTAGAATATAGTAAAATATTTGTTGTACAACCTCAAAAGTTACTAAGATGACAAGCAGGGCTGCATGATTATGGCCAAACTGAAAATGGTTATGCTAATCAATATTGAGATTATTTATTTTCATTATTCAGTGTATTTTGGACAAAATATTTTTACTGCACCTTCACATTTAAATAAACACAGCAAAGCTGCAAAGCCCTAATCAAACCAGTTTGATTAGGGTTCAAACGTTTAGATACTTGTGAAAGGTGTCTAAACGCAGGACAAGAAAAGTGATCCAGGTTTCAAAGGGTTAATCAATCAACAGCTTGGCCAATAAAACAGAGAGAGAAGTCGAAAATCCAAAAGACACTCAATTCAAGTCACTATCACAACAGAAAAGCAGCTATATTGACATTCAAAAAGCTGGTACCAAGTGAATCTTTGGTGTTTTTTCCTTCATAAAATGACTTAAAATGATGATCAAAGTTATCATAAGTCACTTTTCTGAAAATGGTCACAGGACTAAAAGTCATATTACAGTTAAAGGATAACAAGATTTGAACATCCAGCTACCAGTTCTGTAGTTTTAGTGTTAATTTCCTATTTTTGAAAGTATGTATCCAAATCAAAACTGATAAGAAGCTCTTTTTTGTTTTTGTTCATTATAGCGTAGAAAACCAGAGGTATTCTCTTCTCAAAGAGCAGGACTGAACACTGCTGGTTTGTGTGGAGCAGATGTTCCTACTGACAGTTGTTGTACAGTGATTAGCATGTCCGCCGACTCAGTTTCCTCCCACTGAACGACAAAAAGTGACAATCAACACCTGGCTGGTGGGCTGACGGCGCTCAGCGTGGCTCCAGCTGCTTCTCTCCGCTCTGACTTTCATGCTGCTGCAGCCTCGGCTGCCTACACGTCCACGTTGTCATTCATCAGAGTGAGTCACAGCCTCTTTAACCTCTTTCGCCACATCCATTTCTCACATTTTGAGCATCTGTGGAACTGTTATTGGTTTGAACCGGCAATTTGCATTTATTATGGCGGTGTCTCTGGTGCCAAACGCTCATAACTGCAGCGACGCCTCAGTGCTGCACTTGTAAGAGAGAACATTTCAAATACTCGGCATGTGATACTGTCTTTACTGTTTGTGTTTCCACTTTTCTAAGTTTCTGTCGGTGGCATCATCTACTCGCAAATGTTAACTATGCAATTCTTCGTCTGTTTATTCCATATTAGATAAAATAGCTGCTGAGGAATGTATCAACAAATCACTTCCCGTTTGCCAAATCATTTTTTCATGTTAACAGCTCCAAGGGAAGAAGAAGTAACGCTGAAACATTCAGTCCATCAATCAATTGATCATTTAAGCTCTTTTATCGGGGAAAATGTCAAAGACCATTTTCTCTTTATTATTATTGCAAGTCATTATTAAATACACTTGCCTTTTGGTTAAAAGTCATACAAAACATTTAGAGCAATTAGTCAATAAATCATTTAGTTGACTGACAAACAATTAACCTACAAAAATATAAATAAAAGGTTAATGCTTTGCAGAATTTTTTCAATTTAAGGTTTTAAACATTTACCAAGTCCCAACTTTTCTCTTTTTTTCCCCCTGATATTTATTGTCTTATAGTATAATAAATTGAATATATTTGTGTTTTAAAGCATTGTTTGGCCCAAATGACAGATCTTTAGACATCATCTTAGGCTTTGGAAGCATGTGACGGGTATTTTTCTTAACTTTTCTGCCCTTCTGTAGACAAAACAATTAATCAGCATGATTTACCAATACTGAAAATAATCATTAGTTACAACTCCTAACACAGGCAGTTCACCCCAAAATCAAAAATCTAGACTGATACATAACACTACAAGTAACAGGACAAACTTTTTTTTTAAATTTTGGGATCATTTGCAACTTTTTAAAAAATACATTTTAAGATGCTGCATTAGGCATTTTTTTTAAAAATGTTATACATGATGAGATTTTATAAACAAGATGATAACAGATCAGTGAATGACTGAAATCTTTATCAGTTTGGTTAACAGCTCTGCCCTCCTGTGTTGGGCTTTTTTTGGGGGGTGTGACTGTGCTAGCAAAACCTGCCAGGCCGTATTACGCAACCCTGCAGGCATACCCCAGCAACCCCCCTCCTTCGTCTTTCCTCTTTCTTCCCCTTTCTCTCCATCTCTCACCAACATCTACGTGACCAGACTTTCCTCTCCAAACACAAGCTCTCTCCAGAGTCCCCCCTCTCCCTGAGGCGAGGTGCTGCGAGGAGAGGGGAGGTGGAAGGAGAGGCAGCGGCGCAGAGAAGAGAAAAAAGGAAGGAGTAGCAGTTTAGAGGAAGCGCTGCGACACCTCTGAACCCTGCAGGGGAAATGCTTTGCATGTTCGCACCAGATAACGAGTGTGTGGGAAACAGTGGGGAAGATCGTGGAGAGGTGGGTGTGAGAGAGGCATCGAGTTGTCGGGACCTTTTCTTGGAATGCGTGTGTGTGCGTGCGGGGAGGGGTGAGACAGAGACGGCGTGTTCAAATGCAGCATGAGCTCCTGTCAAGTGCAGATGGACTCTTCCCAGAGCCGAGGCTGCTGCTCTGTCATATTCACCGCAGTGCACACACTTCATTATGCAATGTTGTGCGTACAAATGAGGCCTCCCGAGGGCCTTGAGGGGTGCGTCTGTGGAACTACAGGTTAAAGATTGCTTCATTTGTTCCGCAAGAAATATATCACAGACGGAATAAGTGGAGCAGAGGGGGCGACTCGAGCCCCAGCTTTCAAGGAAACACCCCCTCCCCCCGTTTTCCATCCTCCATGTACACTTGGTCTACGACGTGCAGGGCTCTACAGAGCAAGCAATTCACCCGCAACTGCACCGAAAAACTGATATGTGCGAACTGGAAAAATAATTTAGGAGCACAGTGTGAGAGTAACAGAAACACCTTTTTTAAAAACTACAAGGCTTTTAATTTGGAAGTGTGTGGAACTTTTCCACACAGTCATAGACAGATGACTTTCGCTTGCAAAACTATCAGTATCACTTGTAGACTGTATAAAATATGAAATTTTAATATAAACACACAATATGAAATCACACACATGCCTGTGTCGGCCGCTACTGGCTGCGCACCATTTCCATGCCGACGTACAACAACAGTGGGTAAAGAAGACGAATTCTGCACACCATTTAATGGATATCGCAGTCAGCAGATCCGCTACTAAATTTGAGTGGCGTATGTCACCATGACCACATGTCGAAAACAAACATAAACAAATGAAGGGAGACTGATAAAACAGCACGTTGCTCTGGCTTTAATAAAATCATGTTATATACACCACTGTCCATGTCCTGTCTGCCGACATGTCTGTTTTGTCAGCTAATGGTTACGTGGTTGCTGTTGCTGAATGACAGCTGTCCTGGCCCTCGCCGTTACGTGTTGATCAGTGCATCTCCCACTGAAATGAAGCGCAGCCACTAGTTCTGTGTTATCATTCACCGTACGGGACTTCAGCTGATCTGCTACTAATCTGCTGTTAGCTAGTGTTGAATGCATATTTATGATGCCATAAAATAAAAATAAATTAAGATGGCAAACTCTCAAAAGCAGCGCGTTATCGCCACTTCCTCCGTTGATGCTTTGCATAATAAAAGCCCGACATAGACTCGACATATACACCATATAACAGCAGAGTGGACTTAACACATGCTGAAGCTGTGATGATGAGATGTTCAATATATTTAAATAATTTTGCTTCATATTTTGCGTAGGCCTCTTGTTTATGTTTGCTTTTAATATAAAACACTTTTATTTTAATGAACTGTATTGACACCAATGTATATGTGAAACAAAAATGATAATTTTGGATCACTAAAATATACTTTGCTGGTGGATTTTTTTTTATCTCCACCACCTCATTCACAAAGTGTGGAAAAACGGTACTGCAGAATCAATACAATAAAAAGGAGGAGCAAAACGCATGCATGCACAGTATAAATATGTATACACTTGATTATTTAAAAAAATTCTGAAACATTTTGAACTCTGCTCCTAAATTTTTTCATATAGGAGCACATGAGCTGATTGTGAGAAAAGTTAGAGCCCTGACGTGGTGCATTATTCATTGTAACTGTAGTAGGTGAGCGCTTATAGACATAACAACCACGCTGTGTAATGACAGCAGACTGTACCTACACCTCAACACAATGAGACTGAGGGAATAATTGATGGTTTTAAATCCATCATTGCATGGTGCATTATTCATTGAAACTGTAGGAGACAAATTCAGAACACACCACACAAAGCAAGGTAACAACAATCAGCCGTTAAAAACAGAAATCCCCGACACGAGTTATTCCACACCCGCAGCACTCACCTGAAATAGGAGCTACATGTGGCCAGGACCATCTTGTGACACGGGAACTCCGTGTCCTCCACCAGCAGCACAACGTCAGTCAGTAATTTCTGTTCGTAAAAGAACTTGAGCTGCTCCAGCAGGGAGACAGCGTAGTCCGTGTTGACCGGCCTGCGCTCACTGAGATCCGACATGGTTGCATCCCATGAATCGCGCCCCAGTTTTGAAAAGTCACACGGCCGGCAGAACCGGGCTCAAGCCAACCAGGAGAAAAAATGATCTTAAAGAGGATAAACAGGAGGAGGAAAGAGGGGGGAGGCAGCTCTTCAACACCTCCACTAACCCAAGTGGAGGTGTTCAGCTCCCGTGTGGGGAAAAATCGTGCTGTTTTGTTCTGCTGGAGCTCAAAGATGAGACGGCTGCTGCAGTCAGGAGTCCAGAGGAAAAGGTCCGGGGGTGAGGAAGGGGCCGCTTCCCCTCGTGGATCTATCTGCTGTCTGAGGTCATGCAGTGAGGCACTGGGAACCGGAGGTAGAGGGAGAGCACCACAACTGTCGCAACACTGCTACATCAGTGCTTGTCTGAAAAACACAGGAGAAAAACAAAAAGAGCAGTGAGGAGTCTAGAATCCATGGAAACCTTCAGAACAGAGAAATACTTTAGAGAGGAGCTGTTATGCTCATTTTCAGGTTCATATTTGTATTTAAAGTTTCTATTCAAACATGTTTACATGCGTTTATGTTCATTTTCCACATCCTGTCTGCGCTGGAACACCTGTATTCACCTTCTGACTAAAAGATAACCCCATCAATGAGTCCTGAAACCTAGAAATGACCTCCAAAATACTGTGTTTCAGGTTTGTCTTTTAAGGCTCAACCGATAACGAATTTTCAGGGCAAATGCTAATACCGACAACCAACATGCATTTACAATAAAAATGTATCATTTTGTCCTCTAATCTAATTTTATTGTGCTTTCAAACTTCTACTGCACGTCTGTCCATCCTGGAAGAGGGATAGTTGCTCATTCAGAGGTTTCTACCATTTTTCCCCCTTAAAATTGTGATTTGTGATCATGGGATTTATAAATAAAATTGAAATTGAAAAAAAGGGACCATAATCTGAATTTTCCATCCTAATTCATTCATGCTTTTTCTAAGTATGCCCTCATTACAGTAAAGAGTAAACACTGTTTATATGACTATCTCTAACATAGGGTTCTGTTTTCATCAAATAACACGAGGATATTACACGTTGTGAAAATAAAACATAATCAATTATTTAAACCAACTGACTTTAAAGAGAACCGTGCAGTTAACTGGTCAGATATTAATCAGCTAATAGTAAAACATCATAAAGTTTCATTCAAACAAACAGACAAAAACACAAATTGTGTTTGGCTGTTAAGTCTTGAGCTCCTCTGCTCACATCCTAAATGACATTGGGCTTTTTGGCAGGTTACCACAACACAGAGCCATTAAGCCACTTTTACCATCAATGCCCTCAAGCTGCGCAGCTTTAAGCCACAACACCAAAATACCGCCGTCCACCATGACAGTCAGTCAACAAAGCACTGTGGAGATGACAGCAAGGAAAAATACAAATAAATGCTGATAAGATGTTTTATCAAGGTTGTGTCTGAGTTCAAATTTACAACCATCTCTCTCCGCCACACTGAATCAGATCTGTCGGATGTTGATACCGGCGACCACCCGAGACGACCCCCGATCCGATGTCATCTATTTGCATTAACACCTCTGTTGTTAACACGCCCTGCGACAGCTGTCAACATGAGATCCAGAATATCTTCCATTTCTGTCACGTTAGCGTGAGCAGTACAAATCTGAGGTGCTTGTACTTCACTTTTTCCATTCTATGCAACGTTATAGTTCTACTCCACTACATCTCAGAAATCAATATTGTCTTGTTACTGCAATAATTTGTCTGACAAGTTACTTTTCAGATTGGTTTTTAATGCCTGTCTGGTAATTGCTGATTTTGAATGTTTGTGACAAACTGAAGGATGAAGCTAAAGCTAAATAAACTCATTTAAATTCTTTATAGATCAGCTGGAAAATGCATCATCACAAAGGTGAATGTTTCATGCTGTCAGTCAGTTTTACTGATAATACTTTCATACATTTTTATAAGGGTTTGAATGCAGGATTTTACTTGTAGAGGTATTTTCAGTGTGGTATTAGTACTTTTGCTGAAGGATTTGAAAATTTCTTCTACCATGGAAAGTACCACATTTCAAAACCAGCCATCAGCACACACGAGGAAACACTTCATAAATAAAAACATTATAGCATCTAATATGTATAACATGTTATTATAAAGGGGTGTGGGGGAAAAATTAATGGTGTAGCTACACAAGTAAAGTAAAAGTACTTTATAATTGCACAATAACGGCATAATGCTTTTGGTCTTCTAGTTTTCATTTTATCTAATTTGCTTTTTGTAATATTTGTGGCTTTCACCCCTCTTGCTTCTGACTCTTGAGCCTCTGTAACATGTTAATGTTATGTATATCGACACTTCGCATTTACATTTTTTTGTCATCTTGTTTCAACTTTATCCTGACTCTATCCTTATTTTGTCTCGCTTATATTTGCTGATTGGATTTCTGTTGTTATGTTGCCTTCAGAGCATCCCTTTTCTGCTTTTGTATATTGTTTTTAATGGTACTTATTTTGGAATAAAGTTAGGAATAGCTGCACAATTTAAGTAAAAGTACCTCTAAATGTACTAAGGTGCAGCAGTGGAGAAAATGTGCGTTTCTGAATTGGTTAGTCCTGCAGTTTCTCATCAATATTTGCAGACTTAAGGTGGATGTTAGCATCGGTCGTTGCATGACACATCCTTTACCCAACGTTAGGCCATCTCCATACAGCAACTTCTTCAACGCTAGCTCCAATAGCTGGCTAGCTATCCTGCAGGCTAGCTGTACATTTGTGACTATTTTGCCCCCAAAACATGCTAACAAACGAGGTACTTCTATCGATAAAGGCTGACACTTGAAGTGTTTATTGTTAACATTTCTTTGGACTTGCCCGATACTGGCTGGCTAGCTGCGTTAGCACGTTACCGTTAACCACTATGTCCAAAACAAACCGTGTCTGCTGCCTAAAAACATGGCAAAGAAACACCAGACAGGCGGGCCTGCTGCAAAACTCCCCGAGGTTAGCTCGCCCGACAGACCTCAGCACCATCATCCACGCTGATATGCTTCAAAACACACGCTCAAACATCCCTCTTCTTTGATCAGCTCACCGATACACCTTATCAGCTAGCCTCGATGTAACGTTATATCGCTAGCTCGACTAGCTCCACTTGCTTGATTGCCACTCGCGGCAAGTTAGCAGCTTTAGCTTCCCTGAGCTCCACAGTTTCAGGGTAACGTAGCTCTACTCTGGTGATACACACAAGCTGGTTATTATAAAGTCAGGCGTCTAACATCATCACCTCAGCTGTGAAATAGCTTCAGAAAGGACACGATGGGGCACAAACTCCGCAGCGGCCAAATTTAGAGAGCGGTCATGCTTGCTAGCAGACGCACAGCTAGCAGCAGGCTAACAGAGCTAAATAAAGCTAAAGCCACTTTTCAAGTTAACCCTCCGACAATCAAACGGCAAAGCTTCCTTACGGTGACTGCAGGCAGACTCCGCGCACTGTGAACCGTCGCGATGGCTCTTCTCGTCAGCAGAAAGTGCCAAGTAAGCTCCTGAAGCCGAATTTAGACATTAAACAGTTGTGTGCAAGCGCCGAGCAGCGGACAACCTCTCAGCGCATCATAAGCGCCTGAAAGACCAGAGGCCAAATGAGGATACTGCGCATGCGCCAAGACCGAGCGGCCTGTCCCGGTTCAGAGACGAACGGGGACATCTGATGGACAGACGGAGACATGACACAGTATACAATTTTTTTTTCCTTTTTTTTTTTTTTTTTAAAAAAAAACCCAAAACAAAACAAAAAAAATCTATCTATCTATCTATCTATCTATCTATCTATCTATCTATCTATCTATCTATCTATCTATCTATCTCTTTTGTTTGTACATTTCACAAATTTTTTGTACTTTGAATTAAATGGGGAATCCTTATCATAATTGTAAAAATGTTTGAAAAAAGTGTTTCCCATTTATTGAAAATATTTAAATATGAGTTTAATGTCATGTTTGTCATTTTCAAGTATTATTTGAAATTATTTTCATGAATGAATAAATTATATTCCTATCATAAATAGCCATACAATGATTGACACGTTTGCCATATAAAAAGTGGCTCACTGCCATGAAAAAAAGGTGGCTTACTGTCTTAGTGAGCAAATGTGTGACTTTATACTTAATGTATATAAAGTTTTTCTCTTTTCTCCGTTAATCAGACATGTATATTTTCCCCTCACTGACTCTAGTTCTACGTATTTCTATTGTTTGTATTTTTTATCTCCACGTTGGGATTTTTATTTTTTGCATAACGTCTCACACAAACGCAGCCTGTTATCCTGGTGACACTCTGACTCTGGATGTTAATTTGCCTCCTCTCTGCAGCAGCAGCAGGTGTTTTCCATTTGACTAATCAGCGGAGGTGCTTCGGCTTTTCTGAGACGTCATGCGGACCTGAGAGTGAAAAACGTCTCTGCTTCTGTTTTGTTTATCGACAAATTTGACTTTAAAACTCGCCTTTAATTTTTTCACATTGGGGGGATGTTTGTTTGTTTGTTTTCTTCCCTCTGTGGTGTTTTATTTATGACAGGTTGAGCGAGCGCGTGAAAGAAACATGGACGGTAAATAGTTCCTTATAATTTAAATGTATCCATTAAATTAACTTAACTGTGCAGAGTTTTGTTATTTGCTGGGGAGTAACTGAAAGCGCTGCCTCCTGTAGATGGAAGCAAACAGCCACAGTCGTTTGGGAGCGGACAGCAGAGAGCTCAGCACCACAGACCTTTTTTCTACGTCCAGCCTCCGTCTCAACCTTTCTACCTCTACCAGCACTGGCAGATGAACAACCCGTACACTCACTACGGTGCGCCTGCAGGTATCATTCATCTGTCTTTTTGTTGTAATCACCCAGCAGTGAAGTAATAAATGCACATCCTCTGCTTAAATAAAAGTAACAATACCACAATGTACTCTGTTACAAGTAAAAGTCCTGCATTCAAGGCTACAAAAGTATAAACATCAAACTATAGCCTACTTAAAGTACTCATTATGTACTTTAAGTATGGCCCATTTCACATTAATATATCCTTTATATTCTATTATATTTTATTCTGATTGGATAATTATTTTGCGGCTGGTAAATGTTGGTTATTTTAATACAGAAGAAATACATTTTTTGATGATTATATTTTGCATTAATATTCTAATGGGTTCTGAGATTGATCTTAACCTGCAAAGAACTAGTGACTAAAGTTACAGAATAAATATCATACTGTTAAAAGTATAGTATTTCCCTGTGAAGTGTGGAAAAGCATAAATCAAAGTACAAGTGCCTTAATTATTAAAAAAAAAAAAAAAAAAAAGATATTACTAGTATCCTATTTGTCTAGATGACTTGGATTGGGTAAATATTGGGAATCTTCCTTATGAACATCTTATTCCCTTATAAATAATGTGTCTTTTGAAATCATACATGGATATCATGCAAGTCAGTATATTAAGTATAATATGTTTATGTTAACTGTTTACTGTGTGAAACAAAGCTTCATCTGTTAAGTGAAATAATTATATATAATTGGTTTTATGATTATTGATAAATCAGGGAAAAATATACAGTGAATAAATAAGAAACTGCTTATGATCCCCAGTGACTAGAACAAAAATGTTACAAATAGAATTACTGTGTTTTTCAATTCAATTTTTCAACTATAAATCCTAACAAGCAAGTGTGAGACTTGATTAATTTATTTTCCATCAGTTGATACTACTAACAGCACTATCTAATCTAATTTCATTAGATTAGATAGTGCTGTTCCAGTTCAGTCATAGTTCAGTAAATGTACTTAGTTATATAGTTAATATAACCTGTATTGATCGGCTGACACATCAGTTGTGTGCATTTATGTTTGTATTTCCCAGGTTTTAACTATGGCCGTCCCTGCATGCCTCCGTACCAGTACGTGCATTACCCTGGGTTTGTTTTCCAACACGCCCCGATTTATCCGATGGATTACAGGCGAGTGTTTGAGCCTCGTTTCCACGCTCCCAACTGGAGCAACGTTCCTCGCCATCAACAGCAGCAGCATCACTCGCAGCGCCGAGAGACGGCTTGCTCAGAGGCTCAAACTGACCCCAGCGACGCTATAACCAAACTCATCGAGTGCCTGGATAAAATCCGAGTCTCTGAGCTGCAGGGTGCTGAGAGAGAGCTCGACTCCGGGGTCGCCTCACAGTCTTCTGGGATGTTTTCACCAGGAGAGGAGAAGAAGAGTGAAGAGAAGGTTGACGTCCTGCCTCTAGTGCCTGATGCAGAGTCTCCGGCTGTGACCTTTAGTGACTCCACGACAGCGGTGTACGACGGCGAGTCCAGCCAGAGGAGTTTAGACGTCCTGAGTCCTCCAGGATGCTGGTCAGCGGGACTGGAAGAGGAGCTGCCTCTCGATAGCTCATCTGTTCACGAAGACTGTCCTGAGATGGAGCAGCGGGCAAAAGACGAACACTTCCTTGAGATCGCAGAAGTCGCAGATATCCAGACAGATATCTCAACGACTGATGCAAGAGTTCTTGAATGTGATGCTGTGGATCCAATCTCCACTCAGCTGGCGCTTACAGAAGCTAAAAGTGGCGACAAGGTCTCAAAGACCGAACATCAGAAGGCTGAACCGAGCTACCAGATCCTCAAGCTGCCCTTTGAGAGCGCTTTGACGCCTGGAGGCGCTGCTGCCGGCCGCCTCTCCTCCCCTACTGCTCCCTACTACTACAACTACCTCTCCATGCAGACCACACATGAGCGCATGAGCGTCCTCAGCCCGTCTCTGGACGAGCTGTCCTCCAGAGACGAGATGTTCTCCACAGATCTGGACGATGCAGATCTCTTCCCCAAACACATGTACGCGGGCAGGAGGCTCGCAGAGGTTGTCAGTGGGTCTCAGAAAGCTGCAGAAGAAGAAGAAGAAGAAGAAGAAGTGTGGCTGCCGGGTTCAAAGAGGTTCATGTGCGCCTGCTGCGGGAAAAATCTTGCTAAAGAGGCAGCAAGGAGCAAAGTCCACAGCTCCAAGGTGTACAGGGAGGAGGCCGGAGACTCGGAGGAGGAGAGCAGGTACAGGAGAGGGTGTGAGCAGCCGGTCAGAGTGGTCGTGAGGAAGCATTCAGCACCGAGGAGGCCGCATGCTGTCCCACTGAGACACGCTGCAAAACCGTGGTACAAAAGAGGCCAGTACAAAGATCCATCAGGGCCAGCGAACCAGGAGGAGCCTCATGATGTTTGTAAGCAGGATGCAGCTGATGGAGAGGTCGGAGACATGGCTGGAGGTGAGCTGCAGTGCAGAACGTGTCAGGGTAAGTTTATTTTCTTTAGTGGATTTTTAGCATTATTTTTTATGCTAATTGTGCAATCATGTTGGAAAGATGTACTGAATGTGTGATATTTTTCATAGACCGACTCTGCAGAGAAGATGTGACCACGTCCAACCAGGGCAGGTGGGAAGACGGTTACGTGATTCCCAGAAGGAGACAAACGGCCCCTCTGCAACGACAAGGTTGACTTTAGACACTCAGTCTCATCGTGCACTAACAAAGTTAACAAAGGCTCATTGTGCAACTCAACATGTGACAAAGAGCATTTAGCAATTAATTTGCCCAAACAACATAAAGGCCAACAACATCCACCAGCTTTTAAGATGACAGAGTCAGAAATACTTTATTGACCCTTTAAATCCTGGACAAAATATCACTCAAACTCACTGGAACTGGAAAGATACATAAAATAACTGCAAAAGGGGCAAAAACAACCACAAAAACACACAAAATGCCCAAAAATATGCATAACAAGTGTAGAAAATATATGGATCATATTGCAGAATAGAAATACATACGAAATCAATAAAAATATGTAAGTATTAAATATTTAAAAAAAATATAAATATATGCTGAGAAATTGTTAAATTTAAATGCAATAGTTCAAATATGAGTTAAATCAAAATATTAGATGCAATTTATAAATGCAGTGTTAATGCCAAATATTACAAAATTGAATTATTCATGATTTATTTAAAATAAAATAATTTCGATAATAATGATTTATTATTATTATTATTATTGATTTATTTGATAAATGATGATTTTTTTTTTTCATGCTGTGCTAATATTTTATTCTGCTCATATATCCATGTGATAGAGATGAACACCCAGAGAAAAGTGATTTATCACAGGCCAAGAGACGAGGACAACGATGACGATGAGCCGCCACCGTTACACTGGGAGAGAGGTTAATACCTGATACTCTTTTTAGCACCATTTAAAACTGACTTGACTACCAGATTTCTTTCTATGTGATGCATTTTTTGCCCTGTCTTTGCCAGGCTCTACGATGAGAGCAGAACCAAGGTGTTAATGTCCCCAAAGTGTGTTGAACTGTAGGTATAAATTACACTGAGGCGTCTTTGACAAAACTCAACATCATTATTATTATTTGAGACGCACTGACACACTCGTATTTTAATGAAATGTTTTCTCTCTTCAGGTCCCCCTGAATGGTGTAATTGTTCCAGGATAACGTGTTAGTAATATTTAGAGCACCAGGTGAAATGCACTGCACAGGAAGCCTCTTTATGTTTAGATAAAAGTATAAAAAAAAACTGTATAAAGTTTCTGCAGTGACACTGCCTCGCACTTTTCATGATTTATGAATTTCACAAAAAGGCAAAATGGGCTGAAAGGTTGCAGATGATGGTGAGCCACGGTTCGGGACCAGTCCAATAAAATAATGTCATTATTTAAACTCAGTGTTGAATCATTTTACATTATTTACACAAAATCCTGATTCTGAAAAGTGCATTTAGTGTGCAGAGTGGGTGAGTGTGAGTATTTGACACTGCACAAAAAAAACTATAAAAAACAATGTTGTTGCTAACCATTGACATACTGTGGGCTGTGATGATAAAAAAAATCACCTTGGCATGTAGTGTACTGAAAATAATCCTTTTTTGTTGTTTTTTTTTTCATCTAAAAACACATCATGACAAAAAAACTGTCATTTAAATGATTAAAATACTGAAAATTAATGAAAATTTGCTATTTATGAAAAAATTAACTGAGAGGAAAATCACGAAATATTTTTATAGCTTTTTTTTGAAATTTTGTGTGCAGAGCAATACCAGTGCGTGTTATATTAAAAGGGGCCCTGAGGGTTAAAAGCAACAGTTTTCAAAGGGTTATGTCAAAGATCTGAGTTTTTTATACACTCAAAAGACATATTTCTCTCATGCTGGTCATAAATGTGTTAAAATATGGTAAAATCCATGTTAACATTTATTCTGGCTGTCAGTGTAGTGAGCACTTCTTGAATGTCAGGTGTTGCACATCAAGGTGCTGATTAAACGGCATCGTTACTTCACAGGTGTGCTTTGGGATAGTCACGTCATTATAAATTCAATATATTTGGATTATTTTCTTTAGTATTTTTATTGTATATTTTAGGATTATATTTCTGTTAATTTTAAATAAAGAATAAATATAGTTTTCTGGACAGTTCTCCCTATTTATTTATTTATTTTTATTTTTCAAAACAAATTTTGAGGTCATTTTCTTGTCATGTTTTACTAATTTCTTGCAATTTGTGGGACAAGTTTTTCATTTCCTTGCCTCCCAGCCCCCTACCCCAGGTTTCAAAGGGTTTAATTAAATGTATAAACCTCCTTTCAAGGGTTGTTTTGTACTGAAAGCATGCAGCCCAGAGTCCACATGCAGAAAGCCTCTTTAAACATTCGCACTGATTTAGCATCACTGATGGAGCTAACACATTGGCCTCACAGAGCATGTTTATTCTTCATGGATAATACCATACATAAACACTGCTCAAGGCTACCAAACAAGCTCATAATTGGCTCTTCAGGGGTAAAACCTGAAGTGATGAACATGTGCTTTGCATTTTAAAGGAGCTGTTTTTTGCTCAGCTCACCTGCAAATGACCCTGAAGGAAATGATCTTTGCAAAGATGGTAAAAAAAAAGTAAGATGTGTCACTCTGAGCTGAATATCTGCCACATCAACAAATGATCCTGACAAGCTGTAGTCTGTTTCCTTAATTAAAACCAATCAGCTTCTCATCTTGTAGGTTTAAGTTCTACTCTTTTTCACCTATCTCTGATCTTTTGTCTGTCTTTCCTCAGGTGAGTTGATGCAGCACAGTGGGAGGGAATCAACAGTAAACAAACATTTTTCATTGGTTTTCAAAGAAGGTCACAAAACTCTGATTGGAAATTTCACCTGGGGCCAAAATCGGGCCAATCAGTGCAGCATTTCACAAGTATCCTGACTCCACTCCTTTGATTTCTAATTTAAAACATACTTTGAAGCCTGTGTTGGTGTGTCAGTGGAAATCTTTTTGCTCAGTGAGTGTTTTGTTGTCAGAAAACACACTGAAACCACCTACTATCCTGCAACAAGTTTGCCAAACAATTATTTCAGCTTGCGCTCTTTGTCAGAAATGGAAGCAGCTACGTCTACCTTTCAACATTCCTACGGCCCTCGGGGTCCAAACCCACCATTTGGAGCTCAGCAGGTTCCCCAGGGTCCCCACCAGCCGGCTGCGGGGCCCTCAGCAGCTCCACGTCCTGAGGAGCAGCACCACAAGCCTTTCTTCTACATCCAACCCTCGCAGCCGTACATGCCCGTGCAGAGTGTGCAGTGGCCGGTGCCCATGCCCATGCCAATGTCCTACAACCCGTACTGTGGGTACCCGGGTTTAGGTGAGTGCCAAGCATCAAATCTTGTGCTTATTGTGGTGCAAATAATGTATTTTGGTGGCGCAATGCTGCATGTTAAATAGCAACAATCACTGCTCTTAAATTTTCTTTGTGTTTTATGTGCCTAACATTTAATCCAAATAGTCCTCATGTAGAGCAAAATACTATCACAGTTTCTACATTTTCAGTACATTTTTTTTCTTTTGAATTTTATCTTTTGTAAATGGATTGGTGCAAATCTGCAGACACTACATACACCAGTTAACCCTTTAAAATCTGCCTTCAACTGCCTATCACTTTTAAAGCAAAGTAAATTGGTAAATTCCAACACATGAGTCAAAGGTAATGACAAAAATGGCCTTAAAATTAATTTATTATTAATTTATACATTTCTTTATTTAATTCTATTGCTGTTACCTGCCAAGGGACCACAGGTGTATATTAGCAGTCCTGCTAACTCCTGCATTTTTATGTTTGTATTTTACACTGATGTTCATTCATATGCTATGCCCCTTTTAAATATTTTTGTTATTCTGCTATTAAAGGTTACAGTATGCCAGTGATGCCCCACTATCAGCAAAATCCGTACATGGAGCCCCCTGGCTTCGTTGTCCCTCATACCCACCTCCACCTAATGGACTACAGACGCCTGCTGAACCCTCAGTATTATCAGACCATGGCCTACCACTCCCGCAGGTTCCGCTACCAGCACAACAGCCACACCAGAGAAATGACCAGCTCCGAGGTTCAAACTGAGCCGCTGTCTGCCACCCAGAGGACCAGCACTCCTAGTCCAAGTGACGCCGAGGCCTCCAGCGGTCCCCCAGTCTGCAGCCCCGATATCCCAAAGAGTCAGCCGCTTCCACCAACTTCAGCTGTGCAGAATCATGTTCTGGAGCTAAAGGACACGGTGCCATCATCCACCACTACCAGGACGCTGCCGAACGGCAGCTTCGTGATTCAGACGGAGGAGGTGCGGATTGAATGTTGCACCACGCCAGTGGGGCTGCAGCTCCTGCACTCCCGTGAGACCGCAGAAGTGTCCCACAGCTTCTCCCAAGATGCGGTCCAGTGCAGCAGCTCCGTCCTCCAGGGTCGCGTGCTGCAGGACGAGGGACTGTGTCAAGACCAGTTGGAGCAGGCACGCCAGGCTTGTCCTGACATCCTGTTAGTCGGGACACCGAGCAACGGGGAGAAGATCGCTGCAGCTCTGGAGGAGTCGGACCCTGTGACTGGCGCCTCAGACGACGTTGGATCCCAGATTGTGCCTCATGATGGCGTTCAGGAGACGAATGGAGATAAAGATCCGAGTACGACATCCAAGAATGTCCATTTCAAAGTCGTCCGCCTGCCGTTTGACCCTAAGTATCTGGACGAGCTTTGGAAGATGGAATCGACCGTCTGGTCCATAGAGGAAGCTGTCATTCCTTCACCTGACTCGCTGATCCAAAATGGTCTCACAGATTCGCCTGATGAAACCCACGCTGCTGTAGCTGAAGTGCCATCACCAGGAGGAGAAGAGGCTCCTACAGAGGACGTTGTCCCCATGATTGAGATGCCTCCTCTGGTAGAGGACGAAATGGACGATTTAGTCCCCACTATGGAGCCACCTGCTGATGAGATGGTGTCTGAGACTGATATGAGCCCAGCAATGGATGTTCGTGTTGCAGAGGAATCTACGCACACGGAAGCCCCAAATTTGTTGGATAATTCGCCTCTGAAGGCAGATAGAAACCAACATAGACGAGAAATGAACATCCTGGATCAACAGGACACTTCCTTTGAATCACTGCCAGCCTACCTCCCCTCAACCAGCTGGCTCACAGACTTCGATAACGTCTACTATTGCAAGAAGCTGCCGCCGACTCCCAAAAAGCAGAGCAGACCTCAAAGCAGCCGTGTGTTAGATGTGCCGACCAGAAGACGAAAATTAGACCTAGACTACAAAGAACAACCTACAGTCCGCAAGCCGAAAGAAAGGTACAAACCCAAAGGGAAGGTGGATCGGAGGAGCCTCTCCGACCACGAATGCTGCGTTAACAGAAGTTTTAATGAGAATACATTTGGTTCTTTTGCGTCCAAGAGACTTTGCTCCAGATGTCTGGCGAAGAACGACATCTGCATTTCACTCGATGGTCGCACCTTGAAAAGAAAAGCGGTCCCTTTCCAACAGTGGAACGACTTACCAACGTGTGAAGCCTGCAGAGCTCACTCAAAGAAACGACTCATGAGAAAAGGCCCAGATGTCTGCGGCCTTCATCACGACACCGAAGGAGAGTCGTCTGAGAACGGCTCCTGTCGCTTGGGCTCAAAATGGAGGCCGGCAGATCATTCCAGGAAACTCAACGATCTCAAGAAGCCACTGGCGTCAAAGCAGAACGTGGATAAATGTCCCGCAGCGATGTACTCGAAGCTGAAAGAGAAGAGCTGTGCGTGCAATGAGCCGCAGCGTCAGACATGGGAGAGGCTGCACCACTGTCCCCACGGCAACGCCATCCGAGAAATGGATGAAAATTGCGCCGTGCCGGTTTCCCTCCAGGACAAGTGCAGGATAATGGACCAGATTTACCTGAAACACAGATGGCAAACTGGTGAGCAAATGGTTTTCACTTCTATATCAGGAGGTTTAACCCTTTACCTCTTAAACTGTGTTAGACCAATCACTAACTCCTGTGTTTCGGCTAAAATCCACTGAAAATAATTCTTTTGGAGATCCAAAACTTTCCAAAGGTGTCTAGAGGGACCTAGGAAACTGTGAGTTACCAGCAATTTAAAAATATATATGTATTATTGAGTGATTTAATGATCTTTTGTGAGTTTTAATTTAAATGCAAACTAGGTCCAGTTCGACTGCATTCCTCGATGGTGTGAACTCTTGCATGTATTTTTATGTTTATTTTTTCAAGTTTTATTGTTGTTTACAAGTCCAATTCAAAATCAGACAACACAACAATAGTTTGCACCTTATGTGACCCATCAAGCTCTCTCAAAGAGCCAGCAAGCAAACCAGCAGTAACAACAGTCAAACTGTCCTTAACAAGTTTTTTTTAGTCCTCAAAATATTATGTTTAAGCAGATTATTTTTGGACTAAATAACTTCTTAAAATGATTTTATCTGTATTCAAGTAGCTGTTGTTGTGAATTTGGTTCTGCAAAAATGTAAACAAAGTGGTTTGTTCTGAAAAACATAAAAAAAAATGTTTTGATAATTTCAACCTCTAAAAATATCACAATTCAAAAGTTTTATAATCATTTACAACATTTTGGGCAAAGATCCCATTTTTCCAGCTTAGGAAAGTTTCCAAATAGTTTAGATTTCCAACAGAAAGGGTCAAAAAAAGGGTTAAAAAAGGTCAAATGGATTTGAGCAACCTTTACGCGAAACATGGGAGCCATTGATTGGTCCAGCAGAGTTCAGGAGGTTAACGTGCTGCTCTGTAACTGACTTAACTTAACTTGTAACTTCTCACTCGACAGAGAAATCCTGGAAAGCAGTGATTCCTAACGCTGACAGCGACGGCTCCAAGAACGAAGCCAGATCACCTCATTTTAATAAACACAAGAAATCACAGCCACAATCACAAGGTTTGATTTTGGCTTTTGACTTTACTGCACTGTGGAACCGGCTCAACAGAAGTCATGTAAATTAGGATTTACACAGAATACGTGAGCCTCCAATGGCAGGAGAATGAGAATTTAATATGTTGGCCATTTAAAACCTGAGCAAATTAGCTTGATTTCTTTCAAAAACACGGGAAAAGTCAATTGGAAACTTGAAAATAAAAAAAAAATCAAGGAAAAAGTAAAAAACAACAAACAAAAAATGTAAAGATTTGAAAATGTTCTCCACTTTTTCCTGTAAATTTAGATTTACACCATTACTTAGTCGACAAAACTTGCATGTTCATAATGCTGTTTAAGGGAGAATAGAATTTGTTAAAATATGCACAGAGAAATTACTTAACATTTTGTGTGTAATCTTGATTTTTTTTTTCTCTGCAGGAACTCGTAGAAAAGACACACGATGCTGATTTGCACAAGAGCACAATTCAACAAAGTGAAAAACGCACTTTTTTACAAAGATGTACACTTAATCTAAATTATTTTCACCTAAATTAATTGTAAAATAAATCACAATGCTCACTATTTATTGTCATGAAAATAAACACAACTTTATAATACTACTTTTGTCCTTTAGTTTCTGTTTTTCCTGTCATGTTTGGGGAGAAAATTTGTGAAAAAAGATGTAGTCATTTGATTTGTCCACTAGATGGAACCATTTATACATTAGTTGTATTGACAAAAGCATACAAAATTAATGCATAAATTGCATAAAACTTAGTCTTACAGTTTTAGATTAAATACATTTAAATGGATGTTTTTCGCAAGAGTCAGTGACCACCTGCAGTCAGACAGTTATTTCCTCATCTAGATGCTGTTGCAGATTCCTTTTTGTGCTTTTCAACAAACCAATTTAATATCTGATGGTTTTCATTTCTGATTTGTACATAATTTATTAAACATGATGCTGTGCTCACATATTTGCACGAGACCTTTTAACCATCAGTGTGATCTCTGAGGACTCAGTGAATGTTGAGGTTTTTATCATCGCGTTCAGGTGAGTCAATGGTGGTCTCTTGGCGGATCAGAGCGGTGACCTTTTGATCACAGAGTGACATGAAGCCTCTAATCTACAGCTTCTCTTTAATAAGGACAGTAACACGACTAAAGAGACCAAATAAAAATGATTAAATTACACCTGATACCTGTGAAAATATCAAATGATCTATTCATTAACAATTCAATTTTAAAGCACCTTCAGCTGCTGTTTTTTCCCCTAATATATATATATATAAGTTTGAATAAGCAAAAATGTAAAGATTAACAACAAACAAAACACCAGAAAAAATGTATAGAAAAGAAAAAATCCAAACTATTAAAAGAAAAAAAAGGGCAAACATTTTAGAGAATATAAGTTGCCAAAACATCTAAAAAAAAAATTAAGAAAATGATACATAAATAATAGACTTAATATATTTTAAAGAAAAATATCACCATTTCTTTTTTAAAGAAACCAAAAATTCACCAAAAATTTTAAAGGAAAAAAAAACTTTTTGAGGAAAAAATAGCTTAAACTGTTTTTTTTTAAAAAATGCAGGAGTATGATGTGAGCTTCCCACCTGAATCTGACAGTTTTTTTCCCTCCACTTTAGTATGTGTTTCCTTCCCTAATCCTAACCATCAATGCCAGCATGTACGTTTGTTGACGTCCTGGCGTTGGTTGCCATGTGCTTGTGTTGCTAAAACATAACCAAATGCAGTGTAATCCAGCCATTGTGTTGACATCGTCGTAAGCATCTCATAATTTTAGACGCAGAAGGATACCTGGGGCGTAATATGTAGACGCAGAAGTTCACTGCAAAGCAGGAACATGAAGATTTGGGATGAGAACATGTTGATGCATATTTGTATGCTGATGTTGGCGTTTATCGCCTCACAGAGCTGCCAGCGTGACTGTCGACTCTTTTTCTGATTACGTCTGCTAAAACTTGTTAACATTAATAAAAAAAGTGTCCACGTTATATTGAATTAACAGTCAAAAAGGACGTTATAAGAGTCATAGTGTTGTGTGAAGGCAACTGTGAACTCCATTATTGACCGACACTATGTAACGCCGCTCCCAAAGGGGGAAAAATACACAAATGTATTGAATAAATAATGAATGTTGGTGCAGACCATTAGAGTTTATGCAGTGTTCAGCAGGCCTTTGAGATCAGGTAATGAAACCATTTTTACTGACATTGTTCCAAATGAAACATGTAATGACATGTGCTGCAATAATAGCTTTTCCTGGCTGCAGGGGAGGTAAACACCAGGATGTGGAGTGTATGTTTCTGTCGGCTTCACGTGGGAGTCGATGTGTGTGTGTGTGTGTGTGTTTTTCAGGGTCTCACAACAGGCCAACAACAAGCGTTCGCTTTGCTTCCAGATTGCTTTGCTTTCTTCTCGTCACCCTCCGTGGAGAGATCTGCACAGAAAGCCCACACAATGTGCAGCCTTCAAAGGGGAAGAAAGGCCCGCTTTTGTGCATTGTTTGAAACAGAGACGGTCAAAAAAAAAAGCTTTTGCAATTTGAAACAAGCCTTTTAAAGTGATTTCTGGCTATCCGGGACGAGAGGTGCTTTGAAGCTAACAGCGTGCGGTGGGGAGAGGCCAGATGGGATGAGGAAAGTTGCGGCACCGAAGCGCAACACATGATTTCCCCTCAGATTCTTCATTTTAAGGCGGAGATGGACAGCACGGTTTTGACGGTCTCAGAGCTCATATCTAGTCGACTCTTTTCCCGCGCTGCCGTTCCATCTTCATGACGCCTGCATTATGGGTAAATGTGAAGGGTTTCAGCGTGATTGGCTCCCCGAGGGTTTACAGTATGAGCTGGTGGTGGCAGGATATTTCTGTGTGTATCACATAAAGCTGGAGGAGCCACATATATTTCATATAGAAGCACATAAACAGTCGGGGTCTCTGCGGGGGGAGAACTTCCTGCAGTGATGATTTCCCTTTACAGGCTCGACTGTGAGCTGATGTGCTTCAGTGCATGAGCACCGAAACGTCCTCTGAAGGACAGAAAGATGAAGAAAATCCTCAGAAGGAAAGACACTTTTACAGCTTCTCACTTCATAGACTCGAGCATCAGCGCTGCATTTATGAGCTCAGAAAAAAACAACTTTTAATTGCATCTTTAAAAGAAATACAAAATCATCCTCACCCTGTTTTAGAATTTGTGAAGAAAACATTTTCTTTTATGTCTTCACAATGAACAAACAATTAAAAAACAGACTTTTTTGATAAATTACAGTAAAAGGGGGCTGATTTATGCATTTTACACACTTTTCTTTCTTTATTTTTTCGCTAATGTTGGCTGTGTTCATGCATATGGCATACATTTTGGCAAGATCATTTTATTGTCACCTTTTATTATAATTATTTGCTTTTTTGCAATTTGTGGCACATTCCTTTTAAAGTTGCACATTGGCTTTTCCCATTGTTTTTTAAATTTTTTTTTTTAAAAATTAAACCAATTTTCTCACGTTTCAGAGGTTTAAATGCTTGTGAGAGGCATGTGAATGCAGCGCAAGAAAACTGATGTCGATTCAGGTGTTAACGGGTTAAAATTACAAATTGCAGTTTACAGTCCTGTTTATGAACTGCTTAAACAAACGTGATAAACAAGCTCACTAGTGAACTTTAGAGGTTTTTTTTTTTTTTTTTTAAACTTTGGGCAGAGCTAGGCTAGCGGTTTCCCCCTGTTTCCAGTCATTATGCTAAGCTAGGCTAACTCCAGCTCCAGAGATATGAAATTATTCTGATTATTTTTAACATAGACAGCATGTGCAATCACATATCTGAATATAATATTGCACTGTTTATCTTTTAAGCATTTATAGATGTACAAAAAGCTTCTGCCGACATTGTCTGTGAGTTGTGTTTGTGTGGGTGTGTGTAGCTGCTTGAGATGCCTATAAAAGCAGTGGGAGGTTAAGAGCATCCATTCTGCCTCCTTAACTGTTTAGGAGTGATTCTGTCAGGCTGTCAGGTCGTTTTTTTTCCTGGAGAACGGCGGAAAGTGTGCCACATGGTTCAAGTGTTTTAGAAATGCATCATCAGCCGGCGTCTCCGAGATGACTAAGTGGTACCAGGACACCAGATTACTTTGAGAGGAGAGAGTTTCCTCAAGTGCTTTAGGCTCCTTTTATAGAGAAATAAAATACAACCCTGAATAAAGGTGCAGCGAGAGATTATCACTCCGCTGAAAAGGAGTGTAAGTCAACACCTGAAAAGTGTTTCAGATTTTGATTCATTCGAGGATTTCAAGTGCAGACTCGCCTTTGAATGTTGTGCAAACAAAAACCAAAAACAAACAAACAAAAAACCTAAAACAACAACAACAACAAAAAACAAAATCTGGAAGGACATCAGCGTTCTTGTGCTGACTTCATATACCTTTCACATGCATTTATTATCAATAAACTCAGGAAAATGTCCAAGTCTTGCTGCTACACAAGGTCTTGTTTTGTTGTTTTCCATATTTCCCCAGTGTTTCCTGTTTTATTTTGGTCATTAACCTCATTTTAGATCCACTTCCTGTCAAGTTTCCCTCCTGTGATTGCCTGCCCCGCCCGAATGTGTTGCACCTGTGTCTCATTTTCCAACAGTTTGCTGATGGTCAGTCAGGTGAATTTGCATGTCTAAGTTTGCTAAAATTTGCAGCTTTTGCAGTAAGTTGATGCACTATTTCCAATATTTTGTTGACATGAATTGATTCTAACTCAAAGCGTTGCTGGATTTGGAGATAGGGGTGTTTGTGTATATAACTTAAATTGTCATTTATGTGCATCAGTATTTGTGTGTTACAGTTCAGCACCTGTACTGTCAGATTGTAAAGGTCTCTGTGTCTGCATTATCAGCTCCTCACTTCAGCCGAAGACAAACACCCGGCCCGTGTCCTGACAGCCTGAAGGACATGATGGATGCTTCTTTGAAGGGTCCCTTCTGTCATCCTGACGCCCAATTAGAGTCCGGCTGTGGCCGGCCGCTCTGGACTGAGAGGTAGGAGGGCAGCATCACTCACTCAGCGGACCACACTGACTGTTTGGCAGTTCAGCCCATCGCTCACCTGACGCAGGAACAAAAGCAACTCTGTGAGGCTGGCAGATGCTGTCATCCTCTTGAGAGTACATGCCAGTGCTTTAGCAGACAGTATACACCACTGATACTTAATGTATGGTCCGCGGAAACAAATTTTGCCCCCAAAAGGGTGCTGGGTGGCCCCCAAACCATAAGGTGCCAGTGTGCATAAAACAGCATCACAATAGAGCTTAGTCATCAAAAAAGGGCCAGTGGAGGACTCTGCATACCCCCTGACAGAGATCCCAGCTAAGCCCCTAACATCCTAAAATCCTAGAAATGTCCTTGAATCTGGGAAATGTTCTAAAATCCTGAAAACATCCTGAAGTCCTAGAAATTTCCTAAAATTCTGGAAACAACCTCAATTCCTAGAAATGTTCTAAAGCCTAGAAATGGAATAAAATCTTAGAAGCATCCTAAAATCCAAAAAATACCCTAAAGTCCTACAAATGATCTAAAATCCATAGAAATGTCCCAAAATCCTATATGTCCTAAAATCAGAGAAATGTCCTGAAATTCAAGAGATGTCCTGAAATCCGAGAAACGCCTCAAAATCCGAGAAATGTCCTAAAATCCGAGAATCTTCTTAAAATCCTAAAAATGTCCTAAAATCCCAGAAATGTCCCAAAATTCTAAAAACATCCTGCAACCCTAAAAATATCCTGAAATCCTAGAAATGTCCTAAAATCAAAGAGACATCCTAAAATCCCAGATATTTTCTAAAATCCGAGAAACGTCCTAAAATCCTAGAAATGTTCCAAAATCCTAGAAATGTGTGGAGCTGCTGCGACTGGCCCCTGGCCTCCTGTCATTATGCTAAAATGACCCCCGTGCAAAACAAGTATCCCTGGTTTATACCATCTGCAATTTTCATATCTTGTTAAAAGTCCCATTTGTATGTGCAGCATTGCTCAAAAAGCTGCATGTGTGCGTGGTCATTTTTCAGCACAGCGGTGGTCCTGTGAGGCTCAAACACCGTCATGTTCGGGGGTTTGATTTCCTCTCTCTCAGGTGTTTGCACTCAATTAGGCAATAACACGGTGAAGGTCGCGCGGCGCTGTGCTTACTGGCAGCACTCAGCTGCAGCTGCAGGAAATGTAGATCAGGCAGCAGCCACTGAAACACGACCTTGACTGTGTTATTGCTGTTACACACACTCACTGCTTTTACACAGAAGCTGCAAAGTGATGACTGACTGCTTTTGATACAGTATGTGGCCAAAAGTATGTGGACACCTACATTTTTCAACTATATACAAATGTGATTTTAAAATTATGGCTCTTAATCTGCTCTACTCTGCTTTTAGGCTTTCTTCCACATGTTGAAGCCTGACTGCAGGGATTTGCTCCGACAGTGAGATCTACATTGGTTTTTGGTAATGAGGCCTCGGACTGAGTGTTCCAGTTTATCACTAAAGTGTTGGACATGGTCATGGTAAGGGCTCTGGAAAACTGTTTCTTTATGGAGCTGGTTTTGTCATGTTGAAGCAGAAAATGGACAAAGAGAAACTGATGCTAAAAAGTTTGAAGCACACCGTTAGAAAATGCAGGATTTTCCTCACACAACAAAACAAGGACAAAAGTAAACCCCTAAATCTTAATTTATGACTCAGTTAAAGTGTTTGGTGGTGTATTTATCTGCAGACTCTGTCCGGCTTGTATTTTCTTATTCTGGGACGTTTTGGGGCACAGCTTGTGGATAAGGTCAGTGCCAGACTGTAGGCAGCATGCACCCACGAGAGCGATCACAGATCACAGTAGCAGTGTGGAAAAAATGCAAATATAGTGAACGAGACTGAATCTTGGTGTTGGTTTACACTTTGACTTTTGCTGGTGATACTATTTACAAAGAGTGACTGATGATTCTTGCACAGTAAACCTTAAATGTGGGCTGCAGCAAAAATATTCCCTTAAATCTGAGCTAAGACACCTTGCTGGAGAATAAAAAAAAGCATAAAAAAAGTATATAGTGCGCCAATGTTTTTTTCCATTGTCTCCAATATGCGTCATTGTTTATGCAATTCCTTGTCACTTTTTTTATGCCAATTATCCCTTGGGCGCCATGAAAAACGCCTGTCTGACATCCATATGCTGCATTTTTTTGGGCGTCTATTCTAACAAAACATGTTTAAAAGTGGCAAAATTTGTCTGCTTCAGCTAGCCATACACCGGTTCTGTATGCCCACTTTCTAATCTGACGCTGTCCAGCTGTGCTCTGGTTGGACGTGGAAGGTGGTTTTTGGCATTACGCTTGTATGCCAAAAACACTGATGGAGCAGCTCTATTTGACCAGTTCAGAGTGAGAACGAGCTGAGGCTACAGGCTACAACAAGGCTAAAAACATGGCGCTAGTGACGTTTTTTCAAAACAACTTGGCATGTTTGGGCTTCAGGACACTTGGTCACCATTCGCTTTAATTGTTTGGGAAATTAGTGCAATTCCCTGTGAAACTCAGGCAGTGTTTTGTGGACTATAAAACTTCACCCAGCTTTCCTTTGGCATGAGTTTGAGTAGATAATGACTGATTTTCAGTTTGGGTTTTGGGTATCCTTTAAGTTTCACGAAGTCTCCACTGGATGAGGTCACTGTCTCGACACAAGAGGGAAATTAGGAATCAAAAACCTCGTCTTTCCTAAGATCATCATTATTTTCAGAACATTCACAACGAGTGTTTACTGAGAAGGTCAGATTCAGACGGCGGTGCCGCTCGGCTGCTCATGAGCTCCACACGTTAAATGTCAAGGGTGCATCTTTTTGTTTTGTCCCCCCATCGTCGGGATAATTCACACTATCACGCAGCTCTTAGCCTGAGGAGTGCTGCCCTCTCGGATTCATCAGAACAACAACACGGAGAAATCCTGTCTGCTCCGTCCTCTGCGACACTAACACAAAGCGCAGCTTGGCCTTGCCGGATATTGAGTCAGTGTACTGTGAAAAGGAATATGGTGTAAGGTCTCTGGGCGTCGTGTACTGTAATGGCTGCAAGCCCAGAGGGAGGCAGAAGCCGCAAAGTTCAGCGTGTCCACTTGTTAGCTGTAAAACAGGTCCGTCACACAGCCGAGGCTGCGGGCTCAGCATTTCTCCGCCGCCGAGGTGACGCCAGATACATCAGCTCATGCTCAGCGCTCTTAATACCTGGGGCTTTTGCTCTTTAATGTCTTTCACTTGACAAATGACCTGTGTTTGTAAAGTGCACATCGAAGGCCTCGGGACTTGAGGAGCGGCCAGCGGCGGTGAACCCTGAGAGAATAGACAGGTTTCTATGGGAAGTGAGAGAAGCTACTCAGAGAAAAGGAGGATTTAATGGAGCAGATTTTATATCCAGCACAGTCGCTTGAGGAAAATGTTGGCAATTTACGTTTCTGCAAACCACGGATACGTTACATTTACATGATTAATAAGTATTATATAAATGTTTATTAAGTGAAGTAGTATATGAGGTGACTTTTCATGCAGAGGACAGGATTGAGGATGAGGAAGGCACCAAACACGCACCAAACACATTTTTTTTTTGTCTTTAAAGGGACAGAAAATGTTTAAAGTGATATTAAATGACTATAAAGAGACAAAAAACAACCTCAAAAATGACTTCAGAGGGACAAAAAACAACCTCAAAGAGACAGAATGACTACAAAGAGACACATAACAACCTCAAAGATACAAAATGACTACAAGGAGACAAAAGAACAATCTCAAACATGACTTAATAGACTCAAAATCACCTCAAAGAGACACAAAATGACTACAAAAAGACAAAAACCAATGTCAGAGAGATAAAAAAATGACTACAAAGAGACAAAACGACAACCTCAAAAATGACTTTAAAGAGACAAAATATATCAGTGACACATCAAAGAGACATTAAAGAGCAATAAAAACTGGCTAAATCACCATAAAAAGTTGTAGTGGGACCTTTTACATGTCTGTGCCCAGGTGCCCAAAGTCTCATAGTCTTCCCATTCGTTGGGGGATGTTCATGTATTTGTCACTAACAGTTCACACTGGGGTGTGAATTGGTCTTTGCAGGTGTGGCTCTTGCAGATCTCGGAGGATCAAAGATGGTCTGGTTTGGAGGTCTCCTCATCGTGATTGTGGCTGTTTGGTTATAAATCTCCATTATGTCTTGTTTGCCAGCATTTGCTTATGAAACACATGAATTTATCATAAACAGGACATTCTTGCTTTCTCAGTATTTAACCAAAGTCTAAACCCAGTCACACGTGGAGCTCGGAGCACAAACCCCGATCATTGCTTTTCAGCACTTTCTCTAATGGAAGTGAACCTGCTCCTGACAGCAAGCGTGTATCCTTCAAAACATATTTGGTGAAGCAAATAGAAGGACACACGCGTAATTTCCAGGAGACGGGGTTGGTGTGGCAGCATGACTCTGCTCCAGCGGAGCGCTAAGAGTCACGCGTTGAAATCGACATTCAAAATCAAATGACTTCCACATCAATTCTCCAGAGTGATGTGTGTCTGTGTGAAGTGGCACTAATCTGGGAAGTAGGTAGAAGTAAACAAGCTGCCGCTCCTGCAGCGGCATCTCATTTGCAAAATCACTGCTGCATGTGTAAAGAAGTTCACTTCTTAATCACTTCTTGAAGAAATACTGAAATATACTCAGCATAATGTTGTTTTAGTAGTCATCATGTACAATTCATTATATTTTGCTACTGGTAAAAGAAAAAGAAGTATAAATTTCAGGTACTTTACTGCTTTACACCCTATATTTCATTGTACATTTTACTGCCCTGCGTTTGTCTGACAGTTTTAGTTACTTCATAAATAAACATCGTTGCATTAAAAACATAAGAGTGGTTTATAAAATATGATGTTTTGTAATAACAGCTGCAACAATAAGATGAGTAACCAATCAGTCAACTCACTAAAAATTAAATTACAGCTATTTTGATATACATATAAGTCATATTCTGTTTTTCTTTTAGTCATTTGGAGTTTTGGGGTGTCAAAGAAGAATGAGCAACTTGGCTAAAAATGTCAAGCTCGTTGCATTTGCAAGACGTCTGTAAAAGCTGACAAAAAAAAAGACCTAAAAATTTGTTAGAAAAAAATTGGAAAATTAAAAAATTATAGGGAAAAAAGCAAAAAAACTATATGGGACAACCATATATTTAAAATGTCATTATAGAAAAAAATATATAAATTTTTTTAAAAGTTTTTAAGGATTTTATTCTATTTTGAATTTTTAAAAATTCTTAAAAAACCCCAACAAATTTCCTTTCTTTTCTTATTTTCCAGTATATGTATTTTTTTGGTTACCATGTCTTGATAGATTGCTCATTGCTTTCCAGCTTTCTATTCATGTTTTCCCCATATTTTCAGTTAATTTTCTTGTTCCGTTTTAAAAAAATAAAAATAAATAAATAAATTAAATAAAAAAAACTAATTTACTTCTATTTTTTGGACCATGTCTTGATAAGTTGCTCATTGCTTTCTAGCTTTCTACCCATATTTTTTCCCTTTATTTTCAGGTAATTTTCTTGTTCCTTTTGTGGCAGTATAGAGACCTGTGGGTGAGCCTGCCTAATTAGCAACACCACGGCCAACCACCAGAGGCGCACCCTCCTGTAAAAGCTTTTCTGTGCTGCTTTGTTTGCTGCTTTGCTTTTGCTGCTGCTTTTCTTGCTTTTTGGCCGCTGCTTTGTTTGCAGCTTTGCTTTGCTTTGCTTTTTTTACCGCTGCTGCTTTGTCCTTGTTTTAGGTGCTGCTTTTGGTGCTATGCTTTCTGTTTTTTTTTGCTTTTCCTGTTTTTCTTTGCTTCTGCACCAAGGTTTTAATCACCATTAATTCACCAATTTTAATGTAGTGATTGAATAGTGGGGTTAGATCCCTCCCCACATTTGTTTATTTCTTTTGTTTTTGTTCTCATTAGTTACTTATTTAGTTTCTCTGCCTGTTTGCCTAATTTGTTATCTAATTTCTTTGGTTTTGATATTTTGGTTGGGCAGAGGGTTATTCTTTCAGTATTTGTCTTTATTTCTTTCATTTGTGGTTGGTAGTTTGTATTGTTTAGTTTCTGATTTGTATATAAGTTTTGGATATTTCTGTTCGTTGAATTTTGTTGCGACCCCACTAATTTTCTTTTGTTTTCCTCTTTAGTTGCTGAGGTCCGGTGGTGGTGGTGGTGGTGACCTGGTGGCGGGGTTCCCCCCCCCCCTCGTGTGCTGTGCTCCCCTGGGTTCTGGGTTTCCTCACCGAGTGTGTGCTGTGTGTGTGACTGTCACGTGTGTTTGGGTGTTTATATTTTTGGTTGGGGATTCTCCGCATCAGTCAGTAGCCCACGCACCCCGGTAAGCCTCAGCTTTAATTTAGTTCCCCCCGTTGATTTGTCCCTGTGTGAATGGTGTTTTTTAGTGTTTTAAATCGATTGTTAAAATAAAGGATGCTTGTTTGAACGGAACCGTGTCTACTCTGCCTTGAGTAAAATGAACTGCGTGCCTTAAAGGTGAAATTGGTTTAAAACTAATTCCTGGGGCGAAACTCCCCAGGTGGCGTTGTTGGCAACAATAAGGTAATCAGCACGACGTTTGGGGCTTTTCAGTCTCAGCTCTGCAGAGGGACGGGCCCAAACTCAGGGCGTTTTCCCCAAACAAACACAGCGGGGGAATGCCAATGACGGCCAATCCAGAAGAGGGAGATTGCAAACACATGTAGAGGGAGTGGGTGGGGGTGTGGGGGGCCTCGGAGGGCACGAAAGGAACGCTGTGTTCCCCTCCAGGCCTAATTGCCATGAAACATGTACCAGATGTGGCCATCAGAGGCTGAGTGTTCATTTGCAGAAAAGGATTAAAGCAGAGCAAACAATAACATGCAGGATGAAGCAATGAGCTAATCCTGCTTATGTAACGTGGTGGAGTGCTGCAGAGGACACACACACACACACACTCACACACACACACACACACACACACACACACACACACACACACACACACACACACACACCTTTCTGCAACTGATGCTACTTTCAGGTTGGTTTTTCCATGAACCCTTTGATATTTGTTTGACTTCTTTAAAAAAAACATCGTGAGAAGGCGACAAGTAACTTAACAAGACAGGGTCCGAAAATGAGCCAAAAAATATATAAAAAAGAAACTAAAATAAAAATGCCTAAAAAACTTCTAAAAAGTGCTGAAAATAAAAATCTTTTTTATCATATATCTTAGTTGTTTTTTTCTATGACATAATTTCAAATAAAGAATAATTACAATTAATATTAATTATTAATAATTACAAATATAGTTTTCAGGACATTTTTTCCAATTTTTGAGGGATAATTTCCTAATAATCCAGCCCCTCTTTTACGAAACAAATTTTTAGGTCATTTTCTTGTCACCTTTTACTAATTTCTTGCAATTTGTGGGGAATTTCTTGCCAAGTTGGTCATTTCCCCCCTTCCCCATGTTTTAGAAATTACATATGAATTACATATAAATATATATTAATTATATAAATTATATATGTATATATTATTATGTAAAATTTGCTTATATTTGAAATCATTTTATAGAATTATTAAATTTTAAGCACCATTTTCAAGTCGTTTTGCAGTTGTTTTTTTTTTTTTTTAACTTTCCCATTTTTTATTTATTTTTTTTCAATTTTCTTGTACTAATTTTTTCATCATGTCTTCTTAGGTTCCTCATTTTTTTCTTCCCATGTCTTTTATAAAAAAATCTGTCCAATTTGTGTCCGAGAGTTAATATCTTGATCCTAAAATGAACACGTGACTTCAAACCTTCACCGTTGTGTTATAAAACCCTCATTCTTCAATTATATATTATGAGGCAACAAACTGCTGCTCAGCCTTCATACTGTCAGATACCAGAGTGTCGTCTTTCAGCTGAGCCCTCTTTGTGCTTCTCCTGTGATAAGCTCTGTTAAATTTCACTGAAGATGATGAAACTGAAGCACAGATGGCGTGAAAGCTTCTACCATGTGGTCTGCGAAGAGAATTACACAGAAAACTCTTCCCAGACTTTTTTTTTAAGATTCGTGCTGCGAACAATAGTGCCAGCCTCGATAACTTCCACAACACTTTTACAACCTAATTAAATCTGCGATACTCAAAGCCTCAGATGGTTTATCTCGCTGAAGCTTCTTCTCTCAGCTGATGCAAAGCGTCCAAGCAGGAATACGCAACTTATTTCGCTTAGGGGCCACTTTTACAAAATAACCGGAGTCCAGGGGCCAATCAGAGCAGCACCATACATGTTTCGAGGATTTTGACTTTTTTTTTTTAGGACTTGAGGACATTTTTATGATTTTAGGAAGTTTCTAAGATTTTAGCACATTTCAAGGATTTTTTGAACATTTCTAGGATTTTAGCACATTTAGGGCATATCAATGATTTTAGGACAGGATTTCATGACATTTCTAAGATTTTCGGCAATTTCCAGGATTTCAGGACATTTCTACGATATAGGAAGTTTCTAAGATTTTAGGGCAATTTTAGGGCATCTCTAGGATTTTAGGACATTTCTAAGATTTCATGACATTTCTAAGATTTTCAGACATTTCCAGGATTTTCAGACATTTCCAGGGTTTTAGGACATTTTTAGGATATAGGAAGTTCATTGGACTTTAGGACATTTCATGGGTTTTTGGACATTAGAGCTTAGTCAGGACCTTTGTCTGAGGATAAACAAACTCCATTTTGATGCTTTTTGTGATTCTGGCACCTTATGTATACTAAAAGTACAAAAACAATTCCCACTGTGAATCACTTTATTTCTATGTGAATAAGAAAATTGTTGGGCACTCTATCAGCGGCCGGATTTGGGTTGTAGTAAGTATCCCCGGTCTGATGCAAAGGTTTCAGGTGAAGCTGACTGTTAAGGTAAACTCTCTGAATTTAACGCTTTTCCCACAAAATTAGCTGATCCCTTTAACTGCGATGAATAAAAGTCAACAGAGAGGAAAAACTTGATCTCCCGCCTGCTTTTTTGGGGCCTGTTTATGCAAGATATGGAGTCTTTTTTTCCCCCAAGGCGGGCTCCGATAATCCCTCATGGATAGGAAATATCTGACCCAGCCACTGATTTCTGGAGACCCCGCTGCGCCTCCATCATGGATTAGTGGAGCTGAATTGGAATCAGAGGTAGAGGAGGAGATGGAGCCGATGGGCAGAGGCGCCATCCAGGTGTGAAAGTGCACAAATTCACTGTCATGGTTTGGTTCATCTCAAAAATGCATGAAATTTCTCCCTGGATATCGGCTCATAACAAGGTCATTAGACCTCTGGGTGTTGCAGAAGGCTGTGCAGAAATTTCCAAAAACCTCTGCACAAGGGGATGCAGTATATGTGTGTGTGTGTGTGTGGGGGGGGGCGCAGTTTCTATGTATACAGTATATAATATATTCATCCATCTCCACTTAGTATTAGAATTGAAGGTCAGCCTTCTGAAATAAGAAGCGGTCGGCCTCAAAATTCAATTTCTGCTTCATTTCCAGGCTGCGACAGAGATGTTAATGCAGCCTCCTATATACTCGGTTCATTTTATACACTGCACATGGGCGCCTGCTGACATGTAGCCACCAAAGACCCCCCTCCCCCAAAGACGGCGTCCAACTTTGCACCGTGCCAACTAAATTAGTGAGAGATCATTGATCAACCCACAGCCTGCAAAAGATGAGAGAATTAATTAGACAGGGAGAGACAGTGAGAAAGATGAGTGGAAAAGGAGGAGAGATAAGAGGGAGAGGATATTTGGCAGAGAGACAAAGATGGAGAGACAAAGTGAGACAGAATGAGTGGAAATATGTACTGAAGCGTGGAGGAAGTGTGTGTCTGCAGAGTGAGATACAGCCGGCTGGTGACAGACAGAAACTGTGTGGATTTACAGCTTTTTAAAAGACTCCCGCAGTCACTCGCTTAATGGTGTTGTTTCATGTAGTGAGCTGCTTTGGGTTCGCTGATATCTTTCCAATTGGCAGAATAAATGATGGCATTGTATGTTTCTTCAAATTATGGATATGATACATTTGTACATTTCATATGCAGCAAATATGTTGCAACTTTATGTTTCAGTTTTCAATTTTATGTTGTGACAGCACCGTAGTTAATGTGATTAGTTTGGGGACAAAATCCTCTTAGTTAGGTGTTTGAAAACATCTCATATTGGCTTGAAATACACAGTTTGTTCACCACAAATACAACTGAAAATGTCCCAACATCTCCCTAAATGTCTGGTTTTATTGTCTCAAACAAGGATGGAAATGTCCTGATGTGACGTTCAAACATGTCAGATTTTGTCATCATAAATGTGACTGAGTGGGGTTGAAAATTCCCGGGTTTGGCACTACAAACAAACTCATTAGCAATACATGGTTTATCTATGTAAACACAGCTGCAAAAACCCCAAAATGTCGTTTTTAAATCATTTTTGTCAACACAAACCTGGCCAGAAATGTCCCGATATTTAAAAAAAAAAAAACCCCAGTTTTGTTGCCACAAACACAGCTGGAAATGTTCAGATATCTCGTTAAACATACCTAGTTTTATTGCCACAAACATGGCTGCAAATTTCCCAGTGTGGCAGCAAAACATCTTTGTTTTGTGACAACAAATTTTGCTGCACCTCGTCCAAAAAAACCCATTCCTTGCTACAAACATACAAATCCCTGCTAACGTCGCCACTAAAACAGCTGGAAATGTCTCGATATTTCATTAAAAACAGCTGATTTTGTTACTTCAAACACTGAAATTGAAAACATTTTGTTGATCTTGAACAGATTTCTGCCGTTGGTTTCTGCAAACCACAAATGTAAAATTCATGTGTTTCATACGTTGAAACCTCCATTTCTTCACATTTCAATTTTATGTCATGACAACATCGCGCTAAACATGGACAAACAATATCTGGTTTTCATTATGAAAAGATCATGTTTTCTCTTAAAATAATCTGTTTTGTAGCCACAAAGACGTCTAGAAATGTCTCGACATCTCATTTAAAAACACCTACTTTTGTTGGTCTCAAACAGTGACCAGATTTAGGAAAAACTAAAGCACGGATACAGATTGTAAATGTATGAGATATGTTTATTTAAAGGAGGGAAGAAGCTACATATTCCAACCTTAAAGAGATTCAGTCATTAATTTGCACCTCGCCGGCTTTGGATTCGGCGTAGAGGTGTGTTTGATGTGACCTCTGCTGAAATATTCTCCTGAATTTATTTCAACTTTGCTTCAAACACAAAGACGCTGTGAGCCGTCCTGCAGGTTTAAACTCACAGAGCTGTAAGTTACTGATGTGATTAAAGAGATCGCTCTAAATGCTAACGAATAAGCAAACAAGGAGAGGCTGTTTCATCTGTAATTCCCTGTAATCGAAGAGATTCACAGCACAATTTAATTCCCTTTTCCCACTTCTTATTTACTGAGTAAGTAAACTTTATTTAAAAAGAACTTTTCAAGAGAGGATTTGCAGAGTTGAGAGAATGAAGTAAAAGAGACACAGCAAAAACTACTAAATATTTGATTTAAACCCAGAGAAGCTAAAAAAAACTACTGAGATTTGGAATAAAAACTAATATTTGAGGCTTACAATTTGATCAAGACTACAGTCTACAGCCTGTTAGCAGCTCTGAGAGGCTGTACTGAGCTACAGCACGGCTTAAAATGCACACAGTGATAATGTAATCATGCAGGTGTAATGTTTACCATGTAGCAATAAACAGAAAGTGCAGCCGATGCTGTTGGAAAGGCCAATTTATTATTTTGAGTTTTGTGAAGGGTCTTGTGGGTCAACTTCCAAGCTTCTAAAACTGCCAATTTAATCTTTGAGATAATTTGTGGCAATTCCTCATAGTTTCCTGTGCTGCGTAAAATTTCACGTGAAATTTCGTCTAACTGCACAATTTCAGCCCCGTTGTTAAAGGAAAATGTTGCCATTGTAAGTTTGCAAATCACAAATATGTTACTTTTGTATATATATTTTTGGTGACCCTTTGCAGCATTTTTCACTGGTGTCTGACACCGAACTTGAGTGTTTTTGGTAGCATGGCACTTTCAACATGTTCTCATCTTAAGTCATTACAGGTATCAGGGTCCTGCGCCAAAAGTACTGTAAAAGTGGTTGTATTTGACGGCATTTGAGCCACAAAATCAAGGTGTTTTCATGATTTCTGAGTGACTTTTGTGCCACCAAACATGGGTGTTTTAAGCCAAAACATAATCTTTTTTTTTTTTTACCATAACCAAGTGGTTTTAGAGCTTAGACCATACCACATGTTAACTACAGCACTGTTGAAATGTTAAGTTTAAACATATCTGCTATAAAACAATGTACAAATGTAGTTTGCAGAAATGTGCAATGCCAACATTTTTCTTTTCAGTTTGGTTGGGATTTTACGGCACAGGTCACTAATGAAAACCCCACTTCAAATGCAGTTTAGTCTGGTATTTATATATTTAGACATTTCGCACAAAATTACAAATTCAACCTCTGAGAGGAAAAGTCAGCGAGATCACTAAAGTCAGAGGGCTTCATCTTCTGGGAAAATGAATGTTTCATTTTAATCTCTTGAAATTTTTCCGTCTGGTTCAAAGCAATGACCTGACTGATCCACAGAGACATGTGTGGTTAAAAATACAGATGCCAGAACAGCTGTGTGAACACATGAAGAAGAAGTCGACCTCTGGTGTTTTCCGCCGCCGGCGTGGAGCTGCAGTTTAAACCGATTGTTGCTTCTGTAAAGTGATGACTCTCATTCACAAACATTCATCTGAGAGCAGAGACTGCAGGGGAGCGGGGTCAGCCCAGAGCCTTTTTTTTTATATACCTGCGATAAACTCAATCTCACGTCAGAGTGTATCCAATTATACAGCCTCGCCGGCCGCATTCACAACGAGGTCACCTTAACTCCTATCTCCTCCTCATCAGACGCAGGTTGAAAGGGGGATTTGATTGGGTGATAGTGGTTGTGGCGGAGGTATATCAGCTAAATTTTCATCAGCACCCTTTTTTCCCATCTTTTTGGAGAGAAACGCTTCGGGGCTGAAAAAGGGGCCAGGGGAGTCTTGCCAATTGGAGTGTGAAGTGAAGTCGGCGGTCAGGTGGTCAGCTGAGGGATGAGTCAGCAGATGCCTTATCACTTTTCAGCCTGTTTGTGCGTCTGCTGCAGGTTTTTGCATGCATACTTGTGTTTTTTCACCTTGGAACAAATGAAGCGTGAATAAACTGATAAACTGCGGTTCACCCTTTCAAATGTGGATTGACATCGGTTTTCCTGTGCTGTGTACAGATGCCTTCACAATCGTTTAAACTTCTAAAACTGGTTTTGCTTTTTTTGAAAACATGGAGAAAGAAAGCAATGAGCAGTTTGAAGTATTCTGCAAATTGCAAGATATTGGTAGTTTTGGATTTTTTTTAAAGAAGATTGGGAGAATGTAATATATATATATATAATTATCATATATTTAAAAAGAATTATTATTTTTAGGAATTTTTTAAAATTTATTTTTGGTACTTTTTATTTTTATTTTTTTGCTAATTTTTGAGCCATTTCTTAAATTTCTTATTGTTTTTGAAAGCAATGAGGCAATTTGCTCAGATTTCAAAGGTTTAAAATATAAACTAAAGCAACCAGTGTCACCGTGAACCAGACGCTACAGCAGTTTCTTATAAAGGGTCATACAGCGGGTGATGATTTAGTGAGACATTACTCTTGATCCTCTTATCCCTCCACTCATCTCGAAGCTGAAGGCTTTTTTGCAGGGCTACAACTCCTAGCAGCAGGTTACTCTGCAGATTAAATGTTCAGCATATGCATTCAATACATTAGCAAAAGTTTAAGGTTATTTCCAGCGTTTAGAATAAGCCATAGCTGGTAAAGTAGCTATATATAAAAAGTGTTCAAAGTTAAATGTAATCAGTTGAAGTGATACATTTCTCAGTGCGTGCCAAATCAACAAGTTTTAATCCTAAATTCACATGTTGCTGCTTTGAAGTGGGCATTTTATGCTCTAGGTTTATATTTTTGGATAGTTTTCGTGTAAACTTTTTACCATTTTCTTGCTTATATTTGGGACATTGTTTTGTTAATTTGCTCATCTCCTCTTGTTTTTGATCATTTTTTTGTAAACGTTTTACTGTTTTCTTGCTTATTTTGCTCTTAATCTTGCTTCTTAATCTTCTCCTGTTTAATAAATCAAGCCAGTTTGCTCAAATTTCGAAGGGTTAACTGTCTCTTGTAACCTAAACCCACAACCCACATACAGCAGACGCAGAAAAATACCTAGAGCCTAAAATGCAGAAGTCCGCTTCAAAGCAGCAACATGTGACAGTTTGGGATGAAAACGTGTTGATTTAGCATCACATTAAAGGAGATAAAGAAGCTCTGCGTTTAATTTAAAACACTTGATGTCATAAAAGTTATTCTTGCTTCAGCATTTTCTGACCTTGGGCAGAGTCGGCTGACCTGCTGCACTTATAATAGAAGAGAATTAATGCAGTCATATTTCATCTGTGGACTTTTACATTTTTACGGGATCTAATGGCTCAAACTGGGAGTATCACCTCGTGGATTTACAGCCGTCTTTTCTCTAAGAGTCCAGTCTTCAGAATTAAATGTTGGTTTTGTACGTTTGTGCAAACCACACGTTAAATTTTATAAGTATGTTATCAAAATTTCTAAAGCAACCAAGTTTGGATTAAGCGTATATGAGCTGTGTTTCTCACCATGCAGGTCAAACGGCTGTTTGAGACCAAAAAACAACCAAACTGGATATTTTTAACAACAGATTGCAACATTTCCAGCTGCGTTTGTTGTGACAAACCTGGGTGTTTTTTAAGGGCACATTTCCGGTAGTATTTGTGGCGACCAAACCGGGAATCTTAAGCAAAAACATGCAACAAGATGTTTTCCAAACCATAATCAAGCACTTTATGTTTTTAAACCTAACCACATAATTACCTCTTCAGTAGAGGTTACATAAACTCATTGTTATGATACGCAGAAAGTTTAAACCAGCACCACAATGCTTTTATTTTGAATTGTAGTGAGTCCCTTTAAATAATGCCATTCTTTATTTAACCCTTAGGGCCCACTTTAATATTACACACATTTGTATCACCCTGTGCACAAAATGCACTTTTCAAAATATAGCTTTAAAAAAAGTTAGTGAGTGAGTTAGTTTTTTAACCATCAGTCCTAATCATAAATATCAAATATTCATTAATTTTCAGAATTTTAAACCATTTAAATGCTAGGTTTTTGTCATGATGTCACTATGTTTTTAGATGAAAAAAAAATAACACAAAAAATTATTTAAAAAAACCCAAACTACATGCAAAGTAGAGTTTTTTATTATCACAGCCTGGGATATGTGAAAGATTTGCAGCAACATTAATTTTGACAGTGCACGTAGTGGAAAAAGCATGTACCCAGAAATAATACAATGCTTGTTTTTATGCTTTGATGGCTGTGGGATCAAAAATGTCAGTTTGAATGGGTTTCAATGGAGCATTTTTTGACCTTAACAGTCTGAATCTAACTATTTCGTTTCCACGGTGTATTTTAGACTTATTGTAGGAGCTGAGCTGCAAATTCCAAGACTACACAAAAATACACAATGTTGCCAAAACAGCCAAACTTATCAAAAAAATAAGGAATGAAAAGTGCATAAAACAGTCCCTAAGGGTTAATCAGGCCTCAGAAACATGTTTCAGCGCGTTTGAGCTTCGTTGAGTTAAACGCTTATATTGTTTTGAGAAAACTCATCTCCTGATAAGAGCGAGCAGAGAACATGAGTGTGCACACCCTCTGCGGCAGCTCAGATCATAAAACAAAGAGGACCGGTGATTCACACAAGGTCAGCCTCTGCCCTCAGGTCCCTCTGACTGTAAATCACTCTCGATATGAGCGGCAGCCAAATGCTTAAAATGTAAATGTCCTCATCATGGTGGCTGAACCCGGTGCCAGGCCTGCGGGGGCCGATCGCTCTGCAGGCCGCGGCAGCGCCGGAGTGGAATTGGCAGGGAGCAGATGGGGGGACGGAGCAGATCCCTCTGATGAGCCACCGAGAGAGGTTCACTGATTACACTAATTTAACGGATGACTTTAATTTCAGTCGGCTGGATTCGCGAATCAGGACGAATGGTTGATGTTGTACAGTTACTGTTTTTCTGTGTTTGTGTGCAGCTGCCTGACTTTACCTCTGTGTCCTTTTTTCATCTCTTTGTGTTCACGCTGCTGATCTAATGTAGATTATATGGAAGGTATGATGCATGCTCTCAGCAGCAAGGTACTTGTATTTCAATTTTGTACTTCTACTCCACTTCATCTCAAAGGTTAATATTATACCTTTAACTGCGTTACATTTGTCTGAAAGCTTTAGTTACTTTGCCTTTTTTTAAATCCTCTTCCTGTCTGGTGAAAACCAGCGCGTTCGTAAGTCATCAAAAACAAACGCTTTGCTTCCAAAATCTCACACGACTCGTCTCATTTATCCAAGTTTGCACTCAGTACTTCCCAAACAGCTCGTTCTCATTCTGAAGTCGTCAAAAACGGCTGCTTTTGCAGTGCTTTTGGCGTAAGATCAGGACACCAACAACCACCTGTCTTGTCTGTATGATACGCCGCTGAACGTTGTCGGCTGAGAATACGGCCGTACAGAACCGGTCCCAGTGTTGTTTCATGCTGCCAGACGGCCTAACGGCACCATCTGTGGCGTGATACGTGGACGGTCGGCTTCAATTGAGAACGCTGCTGGACGCAACCTGTCGTGTCCACATGGCACTCTGTAAAGGGCGCTTATAGAGGAGGCGGATGGGTCCAACAAACACCGGACTTTCATGCAGGAGTCTTTTGTTCACTTCTAGTCTGAATGTGATTTTTTTAACCATCCGTGTCAGCGTGTGTGTTTGTTGGCATCCTGGCGTTGGCTGTCAGGTGCTGTTGTGGCCTAAATCACGTCATCCCACCATGTGCTTGTGTTGACATCAGGGTAGCAGCGTCCCCGAAGGTCATCAGCAGACGCAGAGTGTAATAAGCAGACACTGAAGTCCACTTCAGCTGCAACATGTGATGAGAACATGTTGCCTTTTTTACGCATCTAACTGTTGCTAACTGTTTCCTGCAGGTAAGTTATTCTTGTGGAGAATCTGCTAAATCCCAGAATCACTAAAAACATTGCAATCGTAATTTTGAGTTTTAGAGTTGTATGTTGAGTTTTAAACTTGTATGTTTTTTAATGTCTGGGCCGATAATTACAAGCTTTAAATAGCTTATCAGGGTGAAATCATGTTTATATTATTATTTTTTCAATGACTCTGTGAATAAACTATAAAACTATGAATGAATGTAACGCTTCACAGGGCAGTAAATAGGCCGATTTCCCACAATGTTTCTTTTCAGTTTAGGAGTGACACTAATTAGGTTTAAGGATGTCACATCATAATATTTCTGGGCAGTTCTTTTATTCCAGCCCAGTCGCCAGAAATGTTGGCATTGTACTTTTCTCAAAACAATGAATATGTTAAAATGGATGTTTCATGCAGTAACTCATTACTATGTTTCCAGCAGCTTTTCAGGGACTTAAGGTTGATGTTTTATAGCGACCCGTAGGTGTTTTTACACCTGAGATAGCGCCACAAACAAGACATCACCGAGTTTTCTTTTTTTTCAGTCAAGACATTGATGCATTTTCTGTTGGAATAGTGCCGTGAAAAGCATTTTTTCTTTACCAAGACATAACTGCGTTTCCTGTCAGGACAGTGGCACAAAAAGCTTTTTGTTTTTCTTTTTTCTTTTTACCAAGACACTGATGTATTTCCTGCTGGGATTAGTGCTGCAAAAAGCATTTGTTTTTTTTTACAGAGACATTGCTGCTTTTCCAGCAGGGATTGTGCCCCTAAACAAGGTATTTTAGGCCAAAACATAACCATAACTCCTAACCGTAACCATGATTTTTGTGCCTAAACCTAAACATACATATCTGCTCTGTAATTTAAAAAATGAAACTTATCCGTGGTTTGCAGAAACATACACTGCTGATGGGTTTTTGTTGCAAATGTGAGTCAGAAAACTTGCACACAAATTGTAACTGTGCCTCTGTTTTTGGTTGGCAAATGACGAACAAATAATGTGGATTTGACCTTTTTTAAATTGCTTTCAAAACCTCATTTTCAATTTCCCAACCTGAGAATACCGCTGACAGCCTTCTGCAGAGATAACAGCAAGCCTCTCCCACACTCCTTTGTCTTTCCTTCCCAGACTTCCCAACTCATCTGAGTGGAAACACTGAAAAACGGCTCACAGCCACTGAGCACAACTTTTGAACAGACTTCTGCGAACAACTGACAAATTGCTCAACTTTTTTTTTATTCATGGCGGTTGCCCTGGGAACAAGGCATGCATGCTCACTTTCCACTCGACATACATACTTTACATTATAAGAGACACGAGGGGGTGAGAGGAGGATTTGTGTGGGAGAGAAATCATGTGAGAGACAGAAAGCTTTTCCCGGAGAACCTCGGGAGAACACATCAGTTTTTTTTTTTCGGATGCTTGTCATTGCGCATCACCCAGACAGCCGAACAGCGAGTACAATAGGCAATTAGAAGCTCCCATGGAAGCACAGAAAACACTTTACAAAAGGAGGGAGGACGGGGAGAAGATCCCAGCAGGAGAAAAATCACAATCACCTTTATTTACTCTCTGAAAACACTGCACGCTTGAGGAATTCATCTTTGTGCCGTCTGTGCTTATTAACACAATTACACAACAGCCGCACACTCGGCTCTGATGCCTCAAATTGTGCTGGAGAAGAAGAAAGCCCACCCCTCCCCCACGATCACTGCCTTTCCAGCCTGAAGTGGTACCAGGTGGTTGATGCTTTGTGATGTAAAAAGTCGACAGGAGCTGTGAAAATTTCCACAGAAGTGTGCCGGCTTTCATCTCGGCGCCTCTGTCCCGTTTGGAGTCTTTGCTCCTTTTTTCGACGGCTGACCTAATTTTTCAGGAATGGAAGTGCTCTGTGTTTTAAGCACTCATTCATACGAGGGGAAGTGCATCTTGGGAGGAAAAAAGGCAACCGCAGCCGTCGCTCTCGTGCACCGGTCCAGGTTGACGGCTGGAGGAGGCCTTCACCCCGTGACTGACGGGATGCACACTGACACGCTGTCTGTCTTTGTCTGTCACAGAAGAAGATCGAGGTGGATGTGACACAAACTTTAAGTATTTAACCACAGTGTCACAACATAAAATTTGAAACAAAAATATTAACATATCTGCTGCATAAATGTAAACATGTCTGTGGTTTACAGAAACGTACAACATTTATCCAGCCAGGTGCAAACATACAGCACACGGAGACGTCTTTTTATCGATCAGTCCATCATCACTGAGGATGCTGCTGTCGTTTGCATCTCGGAGGTGGTGTTGTGGTACTCGAAGGCGCTCTTGGGGGCGGCTGTGGCTCAGAGGTAGAGCGCGTTGTCCTCAGTCAACATGTCGAAGTATCATTGGGCGAGATACTGAACCCCAAATTGCTCCTGATGCTGCGTCATCGGAGTGTGAGTGTGTGTGAATGGTTACTGAGTAGCAGGTGGCACCTTGTACAGTAGCCTTGGTGTGAATGTGTGAATGTGTGTAAACGTGTGAATGTGACATGTATGTGAAGATACTTCGAGTGGTCAAAAGACTAGAAAAGTGCTCTACAAGTGCAGTCCATTCTTGGTCTTGAGACCACTTCGAACGCATTTTGACTTGTCTCGGTCTCTGACATAACGGACACCAGATTTATAATCAAAACTGCTTAAGAAAACAACAGATTTATTTGTTAACATAATTACTGTGATTGAATATAAAATTTCAGCCAAACACATCAGTCATTTATTTCCTTTTTTTTCCACCATAAACGGCTGCCCCCCGTCCTAGGAAAAAGAGGAAATTATTTTTATAAAGCAAATTTGGCTCAGTTTCTTTCAAAACGTGAAAAAGGCAATAAGCAACTTACAGGAAATTACCCCCCAAAATTAGCAAGAAATTAGAAAAAAGTTACAAGAAAACTACCTAAAAATAAGCCTGGATGCTGCAAGTTTTATTCATAAAATAAAAATGATTGCATGTGTGTGTATTCTGAATCCGTTGCAACCTTTGCTTTTATTTTTCTTTTTTTGTTCAAAGCGCATCTTGGCTCATATTTGTCCTCCAGCTGCACAGTTTTGGCTATTATTAGTCTCAAAATATCAGCCTACAAAGCTACAAAAAGTATTAAATGAGTGTATCTTTGGCATTCTCTCTCATATCTCATTTTAATTGTCTAATGATATTATCTCTGTCAGTCACATTCAGGTGCCCTGATGTCACAGTTAATCTATAATTGGTGTAATTTAAGCAGCAGTCAACAGGTTTTCAGTGTTTTTCTTTTAAACTGTAACATTTTTACACATTACGTGACAGCTGAGATGCAGTGATATAACTGCTGTCTGACGTTGCTTGTGTCATGATTCAGTTCTGTGCCAAACATCATGATTTTTTTTTCATGCATGCATAATTTTATTAAATCATTTCAAATGTGTGAGTTTGTGCATCACGACATGTCTCCGCCAGGCGTGTCACATATTGTTATTTTAAGTACAGGTCATGTTATTTATTTAGCATGTGAGCAGTTCTGTGCATGTTGTATAAGACACCTCATATCAAAGACAAAGTCTTACACAATGTGACATTTCTTTGTGTGTTTTCCACCCACCTGTGATACTGTATCTGAATATGAATGAACGCAGGAGAATGTCATTCACTGCCGCTCTGCTGACAACAAATGTACCTTTAGTGCTGGAAGAAAGAAGCCGCGTTCCTATTTTTATTCTCACATACGCAGAGCTGCTCTGTGTCTGTGCTGTAAAATATTTCATCTTGTTTGTTGCTGTCTTTTCTGTTATCACCGTGTCTGTCTATCATTAGCTTCATTATCTTCACGTCCTCTTCCTCGGTGTTGTTCATGTCACAGTTTGCACAACTTAATCAGAATCAGAAACAGGTTTACTGACAAGAAGGTTTTCACAAACCTTTGGTCACATTCACACTTTTTTGGTGCATAATGCAACCTGTAAACACACTGAGAGAAACAAAACAAGTTCTGTAAAAGTGTTTTATTGCATCATTATTATTACTATTAAGTCCTTTTTACACAGAGATCACGCTATAGTATGGCAACGAAGCCCCTTCTTTTCATATGTGGTTAGGTTTAGGCACAACAATTACTTATTAGGGTTTGAAAAACATTGTTTTTTGGCTTAAATTACCCACTTTTATCTCAAACTCTCATTAGTAATACCCACTTATATCCTGAACTCTTGTTAAAAAAACAACCTGCTTTTGACTCAACAAACAAAGCTGGAAATGTCCCAAACGCATTAAAAATACCCACTTTTGTTGCTACAAATATGGTTAGAAATGTCCCAAACAAATGTTACTGAGCTATTGTTAAAAAACTCTGTCATTCTGTCATTACAAACACAGCTAGGAATGTCCCAAACTCTTGTTGAAATATGCCCACTTTTATTGCTATAAATACAGCTGAAAATGTCCTGCTGAAACATACTTTCGTCTCTACAAACATGGCTGGAAATGCTCCAAACTCCTGTTAAAAAATTGTGCTGCTGCTACAAACACAACTGGGAATGTCGCAAACTCTTGTTTAAACATTTTCGCTTTTGTTGACGTTATTAGAGCTAGAAATGTCCCAAATGTAATAAAAAATATGTTGCATATATGAAATATACAAGTGTACCATATCTGTGGTTTGCAGAAACATACAATGCAACATTTATTCTGGAGACTAAACAGAAAGGTCACCGGAAGCTGAATTAAATTAGCAAACAGCTTTGAATGAGATGCAGATGGATAAAACCAGGCAGAGACAAGTCTGACCCGAAATAAATCAGGTTAAATCACAAATTCTCTCAGAGGAAGTTTATAATCATTCTCGGCAGCTCCTGCGTTGTGAGTCTGTAATTGTGCGAGTCGATGAGCTCAGTCGACACCACGCAGAGGTTAAAAAATCGCTCCTGCAGCTGTCAGGCGAGATGTTGCAGGGTTATTGATCAGGAGAAACGAGGACTGAAGGTTGCATCCTGCCTGCCTGCGTGTTTATTTAGCCTACAGTCAGGAAGAGACTAGAAATGTCCTCCGAATGCCAATTAAGCCGGTGATGGTCAGATCATTGTCACGCCGCGCTGATGACTGGCAGCACTGACAAGCCGGCTGAGCCGTGCATGTGGTCGCTCTAATTAATTGCCAGCGGCTCGGGTACACGTGGGCGGACGGAGAGCACGCTTGGCGTAATTCTGTGTGAAACAAAGGGTGAAAAATTGAGGCAGAGTGAAGCTTCGCTGCTCTCCGACAAAATGAATGTTTTTTTTTTTTTTTTTTTTTTGGTGCGATTGATCTCCGAAGCACAATTTGTTGGTTTCTGCAGAGCACTTTGTCTGTGAACAAAATGTACAGCGTTTATGGGAGGGTAAGCTAAAGGTTAGCTTTAATCTCCACAGAAAAGTGTCTGCATTTGAACCGGTTTGGGGCCTCTGCAGCGCGCCGTGTCCCGTGGGCTGCAGCCAGATTTCGGCACCAAAAGTCAACATTAGCATTTCAGAGGCCTATCCATTTCCATTAACTCAATCTCGCACGAGATTTCCCCAAACTCTGCAGGAGCCCCTGAAGCAGTATCAGGCATTTTTACGGGCTCCGGGGGTGTGTTGCCATTTCGGAGCCTTGATGCATCACAAATTTAAATTCATTATCTCCATAATTAAAGCAAATATATCAAAGTCTGCTTACACTGCAGCGATACTGTCAGCGAACTCCGGAGGGAGCGAGGCTCAGGCCTGCAGCCCAGGTGGCTTAGAACACACACACACACACACACACACACACACACACACACACACACACATATATAAATATAGCATCTCGTTAAATGCATCCTCAGGGTTCCCTTTAATAATTTAAACCCAAAACTGTGAGCCATCCTCGTGCTCTTCGCTCATCTGGTTCCTGCAAAACGTAATTGGATCTACTTTTAATTACACTCTGGCCAACACATTTAATTATAACAGGGAGACTCAACCTGCCCCGCTCGGGGGCCACTTTTGCAGAATGACAGGAGGTCAGGGGCCAGTAGCAGAAGCCTCATACATGTTTCCAGCATTTCAGGACACTTTCAGGTAATCTTGGACATCTGTAGGATTTTAGGACATTTCTCAGATTTGTAGACATTTTTAGGATTTGGGAAACATTTCTACAATTAAGGGCATTTTTAGCATTTTAGGACATTTTTTGAATTTTTGGACGTTTCTGGGATTTTAGGACATTTGTAGGATTTGAACACTTTTCTCTGATTTTATGACTTTTGTTTTTAGCATTTTAGGACATTTCTATGATTTTGGGATGCTCCTCAGATTTTAGGCCATTTGTAGGATTTTAGGACATTTCTAGGATTATAAGACATTTCTAGGATTTTAGGACATTTCTAGGACTGTGGGACATTTCTTGGATTTTAGGACATTTGCAGGATTTGAGCAATTTTATCTGACTTTATGATTTTTTTTCTAGGATTTAAGACCTTTCTTTGATTTTGGGATGTTCCTCAGATTTCAGGTCTTTTCTAGGATTTTGGGATGTTTTTTTGGATTTTAGGACATTCCTCAGATTTTAGAACATTTCTCAGATTTTAGGACATTTCTAGGATATGGGACTTTTCTCTGATTTTAGGACATTTGCAGAATTTGTACACTTTTCTTTGAGTTTATGACTTTTTGGGGACTTTAGGACGGTTTTCAGATTGTAGGACATTTCTAGGATTTTAGGAAATTTGAAATTTTGCTAGGACCTCTGTCAGGGGGTACGGGAGATAGACCACTGGCACTGTTTTTTTAGAAATGAGCTCTATTATGATGCTGTTTTATGCACTCTGGTACCTGATGTCTACTTAAACTACAAGGGCACCAAATTGATTATTGATTTAACCTCAAAACTGTGAGCCATTTCTGCGCTCTTCCCTCGTCTGTTCCCTGCAGAACGTAAGTGCTGCTGCTTTTAATTATACTCTGGCCACCACATTTAATTATAGTGTTCTCATTCTGACGGCGGTGAAATAATTTTTAGGGCAAATCAGCGACACAAAATCCTGAAATACTCTCTGAGGAACAGTGAGAGTCTGCGGTGCTCCGTGGAGAATTCATCCTGACATTATCATAATTTATGGCATTTTTCATCTCCTTAGAGCAATACAGCAACATACTACTCCTCTAGTCGATTATATTAAATAGCATCCTTTTATTTCACAAGTGCTTTATGCTTTAATGTGTTTATACACCTCGAGACTATAAAGCACAAAGCCTTTCTCCTTCAACGGTTGAGTGATAATCAGTCCAAATAAGGCAAATCTGTCCTCACTTGACTTTTCACAGAGGAAACTCTTTCACATTTCTTCAGAGAGCTGTCTGAGCAGCCACACACTGCAAGAAATATCAACTGTGAAAGGCCATTCAAGCTAAAATTTGACTTTTAGATTTGCCAAGGTGATGGTCCAAGGCACTGGGGTGTCATTTACTCTGATTTTTCTTTGGAGGAAGTTTAAAGTTTTCGGCTTTGAGTTTGAATTTTAGCTCCTTATTCTGCTTGTGATATTTATTCTAAAATGCATTACATCCTGTATATGAGGGGTAGGAAAATAGACTAAATCAACTTATTTCTTGTGTGTATCCTGATAAAGCAATCTCTTAAAGGGACAGTTCACCCTGAAATTGATGTACATATGTTTCCTGTAGTGCTGTTTTTCAGTGTAAAGTGTTGTGAGTTGCTGATTGTTGGTGATATCAGCCGTAGAGATGTCTGATTTCTCTCCAGTATCATTCAACTAGATGGCACTTGGCTTGTGGTGCTCAAAAGGGGAAAAAAAAAAAAAGAAAAAAAACAAACAATAAAAAATAAAAATAAATAAAATAAAATAAAAAACTCAACAGCTATCTCTCCAGAAATCATGACGTGGTTGCTCAAAATAATCTGCAGACTTTATTGTGAGCAGTTTCATGTAGGAAATGTTTCACATTGACTGTTATTCTTTATATATATCACAGTGACACACAAGCCTCCTTATGTACATGTATGCTATAAAAACACAGAGGAAGTAAAGCAGAAGGCTTCCTTTATATTGGTTTGGCCTTTAAAGGTGGATATTGAATTAAAAAGAGGTTCTCGCTGTGGTGAGGATTTGTGAAATGCTTGTGATAGACTTTGCCCTTTGCCCCTCTGTGAGGGCAGGGGGCGGTTTTTTATGATTCAGTAAAGGTTGTGTGTTAAGGTCACAGCAAAGCTAACGGGGGCATTTGGTTTGAGGTCGAGGGGTACTTGGGCAACAGGTTGGGGGACTTTGGCTGCCCCCCCCATGACACAGGTATTTCTCCAAACTCAAGGACAGTGATTTGGTTTCAGTTTTACTGCAATTTAAACCAGCTATAGAGTGACCATCACAAGCTGCTATGACCAGCTAAACCATCAAAAATGATGCAAAAACATACCTTAAACTGGTCAAACAAGCTGGTCGACCAGCTTAACCATTTTAAGGCTGGAGATATAGTTGCTGTCAATGACACATACGTGTATGATGGCTGTCATGCATCCCGTCAGTTTGGTGCATTGGTTTGGTGCATCAGCTGTGCACGTCCTAAAAAACTAAGTACATATATAGCCAGCAGGGGCAGTGTTGAGGCAGAGTGGATGTGACGGAGTAAACATGGCAGCTGGGATTACAAATGGCGAAAAGCACACAAGAAACGTAATCGACATTGTCCAACTGGCTTCATTTAGAGGCCTTATGTACCACCAATATTGTCACCGCTGTTGCCTTTTCTGCCGAGATAGCAACTTAGGGCAGAGATAGCAACAAAAAAAAGTACCAATATGAGCATTTGGGTCTAAAAACTGGACACTGGGCGATAGGAAGGTACTTTGGTAATCAGAGGGGCATTTTGGGCCACCACAGAGGAAACTGGGTAAACTCCAGGGGTAAATTAGGACATCTGGGCCTCCCGCGTGCAGCACAGACTGTGCCCCTGTGCGCGCGCCTCTGCCGCCACTTTAAAAAACTGTGTCACAGACTACAAAGCCATGTCAGGATGGACATTTTTTGCAGTGCAGTCAGAGCCACCAAAAAGGCAGCGGAGCGCAGCGGTGCAGCAGGACTCCCGGCTGCCGGCTCGGCTCTGCTCACCGCCGGACACACTCGCGTCACATCACGCCTCCGGCCCGCTGCGGTGACACGGTTTCCTCCTCAGCGTGTCACCTGAAGCCCGTTAACGTTCGTGTTTTTGCTGCTTCAGTGAGAGGGCGGATCCGCTCTCACAGAGAGGCAGTACAGCGGGAGTGGGAGGGCTCTTCAGTGTTTTCGCTGGTTTGAAACAGAGGAAGAAAACAGCGAGCAGCCACGCCGCCCACCAAACAAGGCGAAGCGCGCAACAACAATTTCGCAACCGCCGCCGCCGCTGCTGCCCCGATTAAACCCACAGAGGAGCGGAGGAGAGCAGACACACGCACAGGGGAGCTCTGCTGCAGCTGCTGTCCTGCACAGGAACTAACAAAAAGGTAAGATCTACGTTTCTCTCTAAAAATGATCATTTCTTGCGTGCATGGAGTCTGTCTGGCGGAGCACTGAGGAACTTGTGAGGTTTTTTTTTGCTTTGTTTGGTGCTGTAAGGTGGCAGCTGCATCCCTCCGGTTTGGCTTTGTCTGCACACTTCTGCATGAGCATTGTGTTCAGTCAGTCATGCAACGCGACAGGCATGATTGTGGCGTTGATTGATGAGAATAAGAAATCTTTCTTTTTTTTGAGTGTGGACTTTGTTAACCCCTTGAAACCAGAGCAAATTGGCTGGATTTCTTTCAAAAATACGTAGGGAGATGGCAGTGAGTAAAGAAAGAGAAAAATGACACAAAAAGTTCAAGAAAATTGCCTGAAAAAATTTGTTAAAAAATAAATAAAAAAAACGACAACAAAGAAATGGCCTTCGAAAAAGTGCTTAAAAATTCTATAACATAATTTTAAATACATAACTATGATAGTTATATCTATTTAAATCTAAAGCCACTAAGTTGTTATTGTAGGACGTTTCCTAACGAATTGCTCATTGCTTTTTTCTCCATGTTTTTGAAAGGAATCACATCAATACGCTCAGGTTTCAAAGGGTTAAATGCAGCTTTTAATGATGTTTAAAAGGCATTTTATTTAGATTATTCCCTCTTTTTCTTCATTTCTTCACAAAGCTCCGCCGTTTTTTAGTGCCTTTTTGGAATCAGTGAGTCCCTTTTGTTGTTTCTCAGTCAGGCTTTGTGTTGTTATGGGGGTTCCTGTACCTTCATCAGACTGCGTGCAGCAGGGGTCTAATGGCATTGTCACCCATTGTTATGCTGATTGGTTAAAGACAAATAAACGTGTAGATATACCCTACTTCTGCATACATATAAACAGGAATAACGGCTTTTATTTTATATTTTTATTTATTTTTAGACATTTAACTCTTTGAAACCTGGAGTGACATCACTTTGCATAGGTTGCTTTCAGTTGCCTCTCACCATTATTTCATAAATATGGAAAAAAAGTCAAAGAGCAACCTGGTATGACATGCTTGGCATTTTTGAATTGCAAGAAATTAGTAGATTTAGAAAATTATTGGAAAAGAAAAAGCTAAAAATGCCTTGGGGTAAAAACTATATTTATAATGAATTATAAAATGATTATATTTTATTCTCTTTATTTGTCTTAAATTTCATTTTATTTTTAATATAATTATAATAAATAAAATATTTACAGAATTATTGTATTTTATTTATTAATATTTTTAAATTTTATTTTATTTTTTGTTTCTTTTTTGTTTTGTCTTTTTAAAAAAAAAATTTTATTACAAATTTCTAGCTAATTTAGGGTAATTTTTCCTTGCTCATGGCCTTTCTCTCATGTTTTTGAGAGGAGTCAAGCCAATTGCCTCAGGTGTCAAAGGGTTTAAGAGCACCATCCGTGCAGCCTCTTCCTTCAATTATCATTTTTGTGCAAAAATTTGAAGTTTTAATTATCTGTCAGCCACCTCCTGGAGTTAAAAGTGTGAGGAAGTAATGAAATGTAAGTGGCTAGTTTCCTCTCGGTGTGTTTTCAGATGCAGAATTAGAGTTGATAAGCAGCAGAGCCACAGGCCATCTGTGTCTTACCTGCAGAGAAGAGCTTGTTGTTTCAGTTTTGTGGGAAAAAACTCATTTCCAGTTATCTGAATTTAAAGTTGGTCGTCATTATGTTTGTGTATTCTTCCTCCATGAATGTTAAAAAAGCTTGTAATCCCCCTGCTTTCTTTTTTATTTTATTTTTTAAAAGCCTCATTTGCTGCTGCTGGACTTCATCCAACATTTAGGATGTGTCAACTCTCTCACTTAATTCTTTGCTAACTTAATTGCCTGCAGGATTACTGTGTGAGAACGGGAGTTTACGTCTGTTGGATTTCTTCTTCTGCAACCTTGAGCTGTTTCCTCCTCTTTTAAACCATTTCCTGCTGTTTTGTGTGTGTGTGTGTGTGTGTGTGTGTGTGTGTGTGTGTGTGTGTGTGTGTGTGTGTGTGGTACACTGATGATGGCATGCAGTTATTTATGGGCGCTGCATGTGTGCCTACAGCTGTATAATTTGGGTTTGACGTGCGAGTTGTTTGGACAAAATATGGAATTTAAAGATTGTTATCAAGGCACAGGGGCATAAAGTCGCCTATTTCCCCCCCAATTTCTTTATCCTGCACAGCACGTTCTGTCTTTCTACACTTCCTGAGATGTGTTCAAAGACAATTATTTTCAACACATATTCAAGGTTATGCAACATGTGGGCAAAAAATGAAGGTTTAAGAGCAGATTTTGACACATTTTTAAGATTAAATTGAAAGTTCAGGACCCAATTTAACCCCTTTGAGTCCTGAATCGACATCAGTTTTCTTGTGCAGCATTCAGATGCTTTTCACAAGCATTGAAATCTTTGAAACATTGAGCAAACTGGTTTGATGTCTTTCAGAAACATGGAGGACAAAAAGGCAATCAGCAATTTTGCAACAAAATTCCCTGCAAATTGCAAAAAAAAAACAAAAACAAAGCAAAAGGTGACAAAAAATTACTAAAAAAATCTAAAAAAAAAAAGAAAGAGAGAATCATTATAAAAAAGAAAAGAAAGAAAAAAGAAAGAAAACCATATTTATAATTTTTCTGATGCTCACTAATTATTATTTATTTGTATATTTTTTTTGTTTTTAGCATTTCTTTCAAGTCACTTCCTGTTTTTGTCCTTTTACTTGTTTTTTGCTAATTTCAGATAATTTACTTGTAATTTATTTATTTATTTTTTTACTATTATTTTCTTATTTTTTGGGAGGCAATTTTTGAAAAAAAAAAAAAAAATCTCATTGTTTGCTTTCTGTGTTTTTGAGAGAAATTTGCTCAGGTTTGAAAGGGTTAAAGGCACCCTCCAGTTTAAACATACAGCCTTAATGTACTCATCACGTGCAGCTCTGCCCTCTGTGTGTATGTATCTTGGCTTCGGCTCGGAAACTTTTTAATGAAAGCCAGAGGGCGTTGAGTTTGAAGGGCGTGGACGTTCGCCAAACATGGAGGAGTCTAAGGAAGGATTCTGGTCAGTTGCATGATGGGAACTGTAGGATAAAGGGTTGTTATAGCTTGGCATGTACTCCTGATTAGAACTTAGTATGTTATTTTTTTCTTTAAACCTTTATTTTAGGATTTTCACTATAGATCAAACGCTCAGCACGACACTTAAACATCACAGCTGTGAAATTCTTTGAAAAGAGAAAACGTGGCTCTATATCCGCAGAGTGTCCTGCCGGCTGATACTGCAGACCTGCTGAGATTGTGCCTATTTTTTTTTTTTTTCCTTAATTTTGTGGAATCTTTTCTTGATTTTTGGGTGAATAGGATACATATATAGAGTTTATAAAAACTTTTCTTGTCTGTTTGAATAATGTTTATTAATGTAAAGGATAGACATGGATTGAAACTGGAGCTTGATCGGTGAGCAGAGGCATACAAGCATGAGCAAACTATTTTTTTTTCAATGATTAGATAATTATCCATATTACCTGATATGGATTGACCACGCCCAAATCAACCCACCTTCAATAAACGGCGAAAACATACAATGATAATATTTCAAATTTGGATTGAGGCTAATGTCTGATCATTTAAAAAAAAAAAAAAAATAATAATTAATTATTATATAAATTATTATTAACTTTTATTTTTTTATTTAACATATAAAATAAATGAACATTTGCATATGTAAAACACAAATGTTTCAAATAATCAACAAACAAACAACAAGAATATCGTCTCTGGCCACACAAAAAAGTGTAAATTCAAATTATTTATTGATTATTATAATAATGAATATTATTGAATAATAATAAATAATAATATCACAGGTAAGACAGTGCAGTAGAATAATTAAAAATGTGTCGACAGCAGAAAAGACTATAACAAAAACATATATAAAACGTGTAAATAAAAACAAATATATATCTAAAAGGATACTTATACTTACAATGATAAATATCTAATAGTTTTTGATGCTTTTTTATTATGCATGTGAGACTCTAAATGATACATTAAGTTAAGTTTTTGGTGATTTTGGTTCCCAGAGGCTTAAAGTTCAGTGTGCTTGGCTGTTACATTCCAGTCGAGTAACTGGACAGAGATCAGCGTTGGTGACTCACGAGGAAACAATGTAGTAACAAGCATTAACAGGCCCACATGTTGCAACAACAACAACAACAAGCATGCAGGAGGACAAATACTTCAGTCTGTGTACTTATTTCATTCAGTACTTGCATTACTGAGAGAACCAAACCGCAGCGCACACATATACTGTTTATATTTTTTGGATCAAACTGTTGCAGGGATGTTTACATTCCTGCATTTCTGCTTTGTTAAAGTTCACACCAGCTGATTTATATCCTGCAAACACCAGTCACATGAATTCATAAGTTGCTTGTTTATTGTACAGAGTTGCCAGGTTTGAGAATTTGGCAGCGGGAGACGGGCAGTCGAAACAAATCTGATCACACTCTGCGTTTTTAAGGGAAACGTGATGGATTTGACGGCTTGTTTATACACTTTGCGCACAAAGAAGAATTTCACCCGTAAAACCTGTTGTGTCTGTTGTCAATCCTGTTTCTTGGACTCATATTTGGCACCTCTCACAGATTTTGGGGCTCTCAGTAATTTAAAAGCTGCTGAGGCATTTCACCAAAAAAAAGCCCATTGTGCTCTTTGTTTAGAGACAAAATGTGGAACAATGTGAGAAAGAGCAAAGGTCCGGAGCTGCAAAGAAAACGGTTATCTCAGTTATTTAAAATGCATCAGTTAGTTCAATTTGCGCAAGTCAGAACAAGATAAGGAACTTGAGTTATGTAAAATTCTGAGCATTTTCGCTGGGGAATATAGAGCTGTGGTCGAAAAATCAGGAACACCTGTATGAGGTAATGCAAACAGTGACGGCCCTGCAGCAGATCAAACTTTTTCAATGTGAAAATGTTCCATTTTGTTCAAACTTTCATGTTTAAGAGTTATAACTGTGCTAGGATAAGCTCCAACAACCTCTTAACCCTCAGACAGAATGAGGAAAGATGGCCAAAAGTATGTGGACAGGGTTTGTTTCAGATCTAGGGCTGGTTTTCCCAGATAGTGTGCTTCCAACTTTTTGTGTTTGTGTTTGTCCCTTTCTGTTTGTACTTTTGAAATCAGAGTCGATTTGCCGATTTGCCTTTCCATTGTCAGTTAAGACACGCTGAGACGTGCTGAGCTGCACTCAGGATGTTTAGTCACGGGTTCTGGATTCTTGTGAACGTGATATCTCAAGAACATCTTGAGGGAATTTCCTCAAATTTAGCACGATTGTCCACTTAGATTCAACGATGAGCTGATTACAGTTTGGTGTTCAAAGGTCGAGGTAACCTTGGATTTGTCTCATTATGCAGGTTTCTATTAAGCCTCAAATTATATACATTAAAGTTGCTAATAGAAAATTTGTCTAATGGAAAAATGTCGATTTTGAAAAAAACTCCCATTTATTGCAAAATAGTTTTTACGCTTGCATGAAGTGGCCTTCCAGGAGATTCAAAAAAGCCATATTTTGCAAAACTGCAATAGAAACTCTTTACATTTTTGGCTTTTCTAGGTCACATGATGCTATGGCTATGTACTTGACAGCAGGAACTGGCTCCCTCATGATGCAGCAGGAGCTACAAGAGCTGTTGTTGCATCGCATAACTCCCTTTAAAAGTGGAGTGCATCATCCGAAGTTTTGAATTTCTCAGAGAAATTGTGGACGATCACCTCCCAGAAATTTAGAAGTATAAATTAAGAGTAAATATTAGCCACTTTTTCTTCCAGTTTAAGTCCAAAAGTGTTAAATTGCAATATATTTTATCCTCTCGGTACATTAAATCAACCTTTTCATTCACTACGTTTTTGTGAAAGTTACTTTTCTTTTCGCCCAGCAGAAGCAGAATTAATATGATTTCAAAGTCGTGAAATGTCCCTCTAGAAGAACTTGAGATTATGCAAATAAATCGGACTCAGCCGCTGCAGCCGGTGCGACTAAATGTCTGGGGAAATATGTCACCTTATATCACTTACCAATATTTACTTGGCTTTATCTAACAGCTACCTGATCGGCTGTGCGAGCAGTCAGAGGGAATGAAGGTAAACATCGCCTGTGAGTTTGTCGAGGCGGCGAGCTTCAGACACGTTCACAGCTTTGAATTTGTCCTTTAAGAGCTTAACTTGTCCTGGCATCTTATTCCAGATGCTTTTTTATTGTCCTTCTCTTACTTTGGAGGGGTGTGAGATGTTTGAAATGTGACTCTGGGAGTTTGGCATCAGAAAAAAAGGTCGCAGCTTTATTTTGTGTCAAATTGAAACAGGAACCATAGTTTTTAAGCCTCTTTCAGGTTGCAGATCATTCTTTGGAATCTTTGCATTAATTTTCCAGAGAAACATAGTAAAAGTTCCTCCCATGCTGACACTTTCTTTGCACTTTTTAAGTAATTAATTGTATCCGCGATCATTAAAATAAAGCGCATATACAGATAATCGGCAAAATGCCAAATATTGGCCCCGATAATCAGCCATGCTAATAATCTGTAGACCCCTGCTGTATACTAAGTATGACATAAAACTGAGTGTGTTGAGGTCAAACTGCATAGTTTGTTTCGGTAGTACTTTTACGTAAGTACAAGATCTGAGTACTTCCTCCAGCGCTGGCTCAGTGTTTTGGAGAGTGCTGCAGACTGTATTCTGACTGATTTTGTGGCGCACAGCCGAGTTAACCAGATTCTTCCTCTAAAATAGAGATTTAAAGTGTTGATGTTGTGCAGCGTTAGCAGCCTGTGGCCTCGTCGCTGCATCACTTAAATAAATATGACAAGATGTTCATTAACTAGATCAATGATTTCATGTGAGCCTCAGACTGAACGCGTCGAGCTGACGCCGATGTGGGCTGATGGAGGATCCACCGCCCGCAGGATGAGACCGTGTTCTCCGTCAGCAGATATTTCTGCCCTCGGCTCGTTGTTTCTGTAACCTCTCCGGGGCCCTTCGCTCCGGCTCTGCGGCCCCTCCATACATCATTTCCCACTTTATTCTACTCTCCATTTTCCAAAAACTGCAGCTCCTTCGTCTCCTCCATTAATTTCTCCTCTCCCAGGACAGTTGGCAGGTTGGCTCCCACCTTTCCCTCGGCTTCATTTGCATCTTGGCTCCACACGGCTGCCCAAGTGTTTTCTGGGAGTCAGGTGGCTAATTGGTTCCCATCTGTTGGGAGAAAGCGGCCTTTATGGGATCGTGGGTAATTTGTGTCAGGAGTTTTTACCATATTGATTCAGTTTTTTTCCCTCCCTGCCCAGAGTTCACACCCTGTTATCTCTTTGTTTTCTTCATATTGCTGCAGCAGGTGAGCTCTGGGAGTCCAGAGTTTGGGTAGTTTTGGGTTTCGAGTGCTGTTGGAATATATGTCAGCACAAAATGCATGATTTAGTTTTTTCTGTTAATCTGTCAGTTGTGAAGTTTTCTGATGCAAGAGGCAGAGCAGAGATGTTAAAATCTGTTTTATTTTGCACTGCTGGTGGAAGAAGTATTCAGGTCCTTCACTTCAGTAAAGTACCAATATTACAATATAGAAGTACTCCACTACAAGTGAAAGTCCTGCATTGAGGACCTTAAAAGATACTTTCTACGTAGAGTTGGTGTTTGGTTTGTCTGTTCTGGGCTACTGTAGAAACATGGCGGTGTAACATGGCGTTCTATGTAGACGAACCTGCTTCCTATGTAGATATAAACGCCTCATTCTAAGCTTAAAAAAACGCAATTGTCCTTATTTTCAGGTGATAGTACACTAAAGATATACTCATTATTTTGTATTGTCCCAAAAAAATCTCCCAAAATCCAAACTATTTCACCCTTTGAAACATCAGCAGATTTGTTGGATTTCTTTCAAAAAACATGGAGAAAAAAAGAAATCGCCATCTTTGCAAAAAATGGCCCTCAAATCGCAAAAAAAAGTAAAAGCTGACAAGCTAATTTTTTGGTAATTTAGCTTTACTAGAAAATACCCCCCCCCCCCCCAATTATAATTAAATTTTATAATAATTTTATATTTTAAAAATGATATACATATATATATAGATATATATATATATATATATATAAACATGTAATATAATTAAATTTAATTATTTATATTTATTTAGGTCATTTTCTTGTTTTTTTCCCTCTTATTTTCAGGTAATATTCATGGAACTGTTTACCAAATTTTTGGTTGCTCAGTGCCTTCTCCTTATGTTTCTGAAAGAAATCAAGTCGAATTGTTCATGTTTCAAAGGGTTAAAGTAAAAGACGTTATAGTGCACTGCTCTCAGCTTCTCTGCTCTGCTGTTTTGATCAGATTAAGTGAACTTCCTGCAGTGCATCCGAGGCTTTAATTTCACATCACTTATCTGCAGCGTGAGTTTGTGTGTGTGTGTACAGATATAAGTTCAGAGGAGGAAGCGGCCAGGTCCAACGACCCAAAAACAGGAAGTTACAGGAAACAGCGAGACGCTTGTTTCAGACAGTTTGTTGACTCGTGTGCTACCTGGAGAAAACAAATAATTTGAGTCAGCAGAGTGCCGAGCCAGCAGAGACTGTTGGCTCTCGTCCACACTGAACTTTTCTGCTCCTCTTTAACATTCAGCAGCGACAGAGAAAAACTGTGTTTGGTCTCTGAGGGCGAGCGTTTATAAAAAGTCTAGACTGCAAGATGAACCAAATCCAGCTTGTTGATGATATCTGAGTCTGCAGGGATTTTCTCATGCATCAGTGTGACCACTTTAATACACATTTTTTACAATCGACTTGACCTGATACTGAAGTTCTCATGATGTTTTGCAATAAATCTTGATTGTAAAACTTTCTCATTTTCTGCCTTTGGAGGTTTTATGCTCATGCTTTTCCTGGAAGTATTTATTTAATTTCATGCATTTGCTATTTTGGTAAAATTGTGCAGCAGAATGAATCTTTCATCCTTATTGAAAAGTATTTCAAAGTCATTAATTTCATTGCATAAGTTTCTGTTGTTTTTGCTATTTTGGTAACGGTTCTTGTGCCTGTGAAACAGTTAAGTGTCACTTAATCCTTTAAAAATCTCAGTTTTCAGTTTGTAACCATTTATTTTGAGCAAATTGGTTTAATCTTTTTTTTTTTTAAACCAAGAAAAAAAGAAATAACCAACTTGTTAAAAACGTCACCAAAAATTGCAAGAAATTTAAAAAAAAAAAAACTAAAAATTTGTTTTAAAATAGAGTAAAGGATTATTAGATTTTTTTTTTTTTAAGTTTTATAAATATCAAAACTTAGCAGTGATGTAACGATATAACGGTATGTCATTGTTTGTCAGAGAAGATGACTGATTAAAATTATGTAATAATTAATGATAAAATGTATATTATTTTGGGGTAAATTAGTTGTTTTATTAATCCAGTAATAAAAAATAATCTTTGGAATTGAATACTTTAATTAATCCAGAAAAATGAATCAATAGGTGCAGCTCTAATAAACGGCTCATTTTAAGGTCGCGAAAACACAACAATTCTTATTTTCAGGTGATTATACATAAAAAAACATGCTTATATTATATTATATTTCTGGAAATATATCCCCTGAAATCCTACACACGTAGCTTTTTAACTGTTCAGATATGTCCAGAAAATGTTGCTTTCAACACCAAGAACAAATAATGTTGTTTTCCATATAAAAAATAGATTGTCCTCTTCTGAAAGTTTCTTTCAGGAAGACGTGACAGTAAACTGTATTCCAAAAATGATTTGCATTAGTGTCATTATCATGATTTATATTGATGTATATTTTCTGAGTGTTTATATCCGAAGAAAAGCTCTCCTCTGTGACCTTCACCTCTCCTCCTCCTCCTCTTCATCACTGTGCATTTTTATTCATTATGTTTTGCCACACGCTTCCCTCCTGAGAGCGAGATGTCGCTGATGAATCAATTTCAAGCTCTTTCTGAGAGCTTCCTGACAATTGACGGGGTGCCGGCGTTGACCTTCTGTAATGAGGTAAGGTCTCGATATCTGCCGGCGGGGGGTTCCTCCTCTGCTGAAGGAGAGACTGAAAAACAGGGCTGCAGACTGGAGCTAAATTTAATTTGCCATAACAATAAAAAAAAAAACAGAAGAGAAGAGGAGGAGATGAGAAGCGGATGAGTTTTAAAGTGGCAATTGAGTGGAGATGATAGAAGTAACTGGCGGCGTCAGACCTCCAAGGTTATCCCACAAACTGAGACGCTGTGAGAGAATTGCACACATCCGTTTAATGCACTTATTGTGCTTTTAGTTTCCTGATATTTTGATGGTCTGCAGCCGGCTTGCGAGCTGATACCGCCGTGTTTCTCTGGCACTCCATTTGTTTAGCTGCTCTATCTAGAATGAGGCTTTCGTGAATACAAACAGGTGCATTGATACACCTGCTGACTCCTCCATCTATCCTTAATGACAGTATTTAATGCCGTTTTTTGGGGAAGCCGTGAACCTGTGGCTCCGCTCGCTTCCTCTCCCGCCCAGGATTCCTGAAAAGGATCCAATTGGAATCAATCACCGTCTGCCCGGCGTTCCTGTTGTTTTGTGGGTGTCTCCTGCGATGATAGATGCCGTTATTTCTGTTTGCAGGATGGATTGTAAACGGTGACGGATGGTGAAGGCTAATGCATCGTCTATTGTCAGAGGAAAATCATTTACCTTGCTTTCACAATCCATTAAGTCAATGAGAAGAAGAAAAGTTGGATCTGCAGAGGTGCTTTGAGTCCGCACATGACGCTGACGGATTATATCTGTGGATACTGCAGCTTAGACATCATACATGCAACTTTATGGACAATAATTCATGTTTCAGTGTGGGAAATCGCAACCGCTCAAGTCACAGAGAGTAATCACCCTCCAGGTGCCATTTTGGGTGCAGATTGTTTATTGTTGAGAAGCCAGTGAACTTCCAAATATTCCAGCCTCTGGTTTTTAATGCACTGGTTAACCTTTTGAAACCTGGATCGATATCAGGTTTCTTGGGCTGCATTCACTTTCTGAAGTTATTTGAATTTATGAGCGTTATTTGAATTTTTGAGCGAATAGGTTTGATTTCTTGGCAATGGCCAACATGGCAAGAAATGTCCCAAAAATTCCAAGAAATTACTAAAAGGTGACAAGAAAGTAATCAAAAAATTAGTTTAAAAAAAAGGGGAGGATGATGAGAAAATATTAAAAAATTCTAAAAAAAAAAGTACAAAAAGTGACAAATATATAATGCAATATAATTCAATTTACAACGATACCAAATAAAAGTGGGGAAAAAAATAAATTATTAAATATATGAAAACTTGAAAACCAGAGAATTTGGCATTTTCTTTCAGAAGAAAAAATGACAAAAAAAATGAATTGACAACAATTAAAAAACTAACTGACCAGTTTTTAAGCCTGCAAAATCTCAAGAAAAGTAGAAAAAAAAATAGGGCCATTAATATCTATCACTACCTATCCAAAGTGTGAAGTGAAAATGCTCTTTTGCTTAAAAAAATGAAAAAAAAAAAAATTTGGTTGTCAAAATATTTGCCATTTTCATGATATGATGGCTGAGTTTCCCACTGAAGTGAACAGTAAGTCATGCCAGGCTGCATGCACTACGGCCCTGAAACTAATTGGAATGCAGCTGTTATTAGTCTCAGTAGTTGCACTGGTTGCTGTCTTACTTTGACATGTCCAAATATCTGCTTTGTCTGCTTCAGTTTGTTCTTTAGTGCATTAGACTCTAATAGAAGTAGCTGGACCCGTAATCGTGAGAAAAGATATTGAGTAAAGGCCCCAGCATTGTTGCATGAGTGCGCAATTACATAAAAGACCTTGCTGCAGGCCTCTGGAAATCAGTACGATCTGTGGACGTGCCAGCTGTGTGTAGCACGTTATAGTGATGACATCATTGTGTGTTATTCCTTCAAAACACAGCTGCAGGAGGAAACTAGACCACAGACCAACAGCTGGGCGAGTTTTTCTTTATCATGAAATGTCCACGCATATCCCACAGATTCACGGTGGGAATTGTTTTTCCTAAAATCCCCAAAAAGTCCTAAAATCCTAGAAATGTCCTTAAATCCTAGAAATGGCCTAAAGTCCAGAACTGTCCCTAAAATCCTAGAAACATCCTAAAATCCTGGAAATGTCCCAACATCCCAGAAACTTCTTAAAATCCCAGAAAAGTGCTAAAATCTCAGAAATTACCTAAAATCACCCAAAAATCCTAACATCCCAGAAAAGTCCTAAAATCCCTGAAATGACCTAAAATCACCCAAAACAATCCTAAAATCCCAGAAACATCTTAAATCCCAGAAAAGTCCTAAAATCCCAGAATGTCCTAAAATCCCAGAAACTTCTTAAAAATGTCCTAAAATCCTTAAAAAGACCTAAAGTCTGATAAATATCCTTAAATTCTACAGTTGTCTTAAAGTCCTAGAAACATCCGAAGGTCTTAGAAATGTCCTAAAATCCCAGAAGCATGTATGGGTCTGCTGCGACTGGCCCCTGGCCTCCTGTCATTTTGCAAAATTGGCCCCCAAGCAAAGTAAGCTGAATATTCCTGCTGTAGATGATGGCAGCTCTCCATCTGCAGTAAATAAGTTCCTCAGTGGACGTCTTTGTGCACGTGTGCACGTGTGCAGGCGAGTGTGCACGGAGGTTGTTCAGCCCTCTGAGTCACCTGCGGTCTGGTGTCAGACATGCGTCATTGGGTCATACATCCTCCCCCCGAGGACGGACCTGCGAGGTGCCATCACACCTCAGAGTTTTTATTGTGTTTTTTATGTTACTGCAACACACCCGAAAATCCATCGACCTCGGTGAGAATGACTTCTGCTCCAGGGACGCAGAGGGATCAGAGCAGCGCACTGAGCTCTGCTTTATTGTTCAGTTTCAGTTCAGAGCTCACTCTGTGAGCAGCTGATGGATCCGTGTCGAAAAGTGATTTACAAGAACTATTAACACAAAATTCAGTCTGATTTAGACCTTCATTCTCTCCCATAGTTTATTCATGAAAGTTATCACTGATATCAAAGACAAAAATTTGTCTGATCAGAGCTACTTTCATTTCTTGAGTAGAATAAGCAACATTATGAATACAGCCTCCTCATTCATTTTAGTGGCGACTTTCAGATGCACTAAATTTTCTGTTTTTTTTTTTTACCCTTTATCCTGAAAAAGGATGAAGGATTATTCTTGCTGATTACATGGATAATAAAATTAAAAATTTTTTTAATTTTCCTGTTAATATGAGCCGTGCACACTTCAGTTATCGTGCGCTATCATGTTGTTTTTCATGTCAAAATATGGAAAATTAGAACAACTGGCGCCACTTTCTCCATGGTGCTTATTTGCTTAAAAACAGCAGTTTTTCCACCGGTGGTGGACTTTTTGGATCGAGTGACCACAGGTTTCCAGTCGCCAGAAAAAAATGCTGGCTGTATACTTTTCTGCAAAACATAGACAGTAGATATAAAATATTTGCACATTATTATGTAGCGCACATACTCTACTGCAGGAAATGGCACTTCAGAATAAAAGCTCTGTGCTGGTGATTCACTGTTTTTCAAAATTAGGTGTTTTTATCCATTTTGAATGGACCTTGGACCCACTTTATGACAGCGACCCACCAACTGGGAACCTACTTTACACTGCAGCAATGCTGTGGTTGATGTGTTGTTTTTATACACATAAATTACTTGGTTAAGGATGGTAAAAAGTCATATTTTTTCTAAAAATACCCCATTTGGGAAGTAATATCCCAGCAGAAAAAAGCAGTCTCTGTAAAAAAAAAAAAAAAAAAACAACCACTCATGCTTTTATGCCTAAAAAGCTGCTGAAAACGTCAGAATGGGTCCCTGCAAAACGCCCACATCTGGCACCTAAAAAGCCTCAAAAAAGCAGCAATGACTCTCAAAATCACAACTATTTTTGTTTTTTGTTTATCTTAAATAATGGTCTATAGTGATCTGCAGCTTGGAAAGCAGGTCGTCATAGTAACACGCCAACCAGCGATTGATGTGATAGGTATAAAACATACGAATGAAATTCATTTGTGGTTTGAAGAAACGCCATGGGTGCATATCCATATTTCCACCTTTCATGACGTTAAAATTAGGTGTGTTTCTACGTCTGACTTATTTGTGCATGCATCTCTACCCCAAATCCTTGCAGCCAAATCATACATGTCTTAATTGGAAAATGCTAAACTTGTAATATCAAAAAAGAATTTGCTGATTGCATGACCTGTATCTATTGAAATATTGTCATATTTGGAAGAATAGTTGAATAATAATGTGCATTTAAATGATATTTTTTATTCAAACTCGACCTCCTGGATCCTGTTTTTATCTACTTGTTGGGTTGTCTAAAGTAACTTGTAAAAATATCCTCCAGAATTTTGCATGTTTGTGTCATTTTTTTAGTCTGAATATGATTCCTGAAAAGAGCAAAGAAATTTGCCAGTGCAGGAAAAAACAGAAATATCCCCAAATAATTTATTGTAGTTTTTTTAAAAACATACAGTAAAGTTAAAGAATGCTTTAAGTACAAATCAAAGACACTAAACGTGTCAGGGTCACTGTGGCTGGAATACTAAACCTGAAGCCACAGACATGACGTCTTTGTCTTTCAGAGGCGTTAATAAATGTTTTTTTACTTCATAAACTTTGTGTGTAATTTGCTTTTATGAGAGAGCAAAGAGCAGAGGAGACTCTTTAACTTTGTCATTGTTGCCCAGAATAAGGAGCTTTTAATTTGACAGGGGCGTGGCGCCTGATTCGTTCAAACGACCCAGATATGATTGACGAGCCGGATTGTTTATGGTCGATTTACGACGCAAGTCATGAGCGGCGGGATTTGCATGATGATCCAGTGTTGACTGGCTGGAGGAGAGTTTCTGTCTTTTTTTTTTTCTTTTGAGGTGAATGTGTCACTTTTGATCAGATGGCAGCGGGATGCAGGACCTGAGGGGGGGTGCGCATCAGAAGCAGATATGCAGGGTGATGGATGTGTGGTATTTTAGATGGATGAGCTTGTGTAACATCATTGAGCTGTGAAGGTCCACAGTACATAACCCTCCCAGCAGCGAGCAGTGGGTGATGTATCGACAGAGCGACATACGACTCCAGGGAGTCATTTACAGGTGACGCCGCTCTGCACCTGACCTCCTGACCTTTAATGAAACAGACGATGAGCTACATTCAACACACACGGATTTATACTCCGCTCGCCTCAGGCTGAAGTGACACCTGTCGTGTGACCTCTTGTGCACATAAATTACTCTTGAAAAGTTTGTAATCTCCTGCCACAAAAGTACTCCTCTGCATGTTTGAACGGTCTTGGCTTGTAGAAAGTCGTCTTTACAAATAGATTTTGTTCCAGAGTTTGTTTTTGCACTTGGAGAACAAACTGCTGCAGCCAGACTGACAAATAAAAAAGCAGACAGAGACAAAGATCCCTCTGAGCAACATTTGAATAGGAATAGAAGATATCAGCAGTCAGTGGTAAAGAATGTGGAAGCAGAGCAGAGGAGATGTTTTGCAGTTTCACAGTAGAAACAGAAGGTAAGTCTGGGGTTAGCACTGTTGTACCCTTTTGCACACCAAAATTAGAGTGTGCATGCAAGTTTTTGAAACACAGACAAGCCTGCTACATATGGGCGATAGGCTGTATTCCCACTGCTAGTGAACTCAACGCTGGAGCATGAGTCGGCCTTTCTGTCAGCAGGCATTTGCGTGTATGTGTTTTTTTGTTGGTGTGTCCGTGTCACGGACAGGCAGGAGGACAGGTAAACAGCAGACAGCAGCATGGGTCTGTGAAAACTTTGCAGTGGTTGCTTCTCTTTATATATCTTTTACTTATGCTTTTTTTCCCCCAAACGCAGAGCAGACTAACGAGGAATAATGTTTTAGCGCTGTTTAGGAGGAGATGGACAGTAATTATTGATGGCCCATCATTGCATTTCGCCGGTTAAGTGGCTGAAATTAGCATTTTCACCTGGGTGTTGTAATGCTTGTCAAACTCAGGTGTTAGCAGGTTTTTTGTGCATTGGGTATGAGGCTCTCGAGTATCATTTTTGGCTAATAAATCTGTGCCAATGGGACATTTTACAAACTGTCAATATAACAGTGGAACTCTCCTCCAATAGTAGCTGATGGCTGCGCATCCTCCACCAGTCATGTGATAACGTAACTCACATCACAGACCAGAGCTGACGAGGGGAGTGCTAAATGATCTGTAGGTGCAGCTCCGGAGAAAGTAGTTCTGTGAGCTTTTTGCAATCTTCCACTCTGTGACATGGATCTGAATAAACTTCGGTGCGACGGCAAGTTTGATGCATGCAGACTATACGATGACATCACGTACTGAATCGTCAATATGTACATCCGTTGATGTCAATATGCAAGAGCAAAACGTCTTTTGGTAAACAGCATCAAACTACGCTGCTGTAGTGATGAGAGAAAAATGTAAACAAACAAATCGAGCCCTCGCTATAGTGGCATTTATGTGTGTCTTAACAAAGTCAGAAGAAGAGGAGGAGGAGAATGTGGATGTGGTGGGAATCATTTTCACCAGACTTTATGATTATAGAGATTTAAAAGTTGGGACTTAATCCATTTTTTTTGGTCAAAACTGGTCACTATGGGATAACAGGAACCCTGATTTAGATCCCTGTTGTATGTTATGGTCCAGTCATGATTGAGAGAGAGTCAAATCAAAATACAAGTTCACACAATATTCTCCATTGATGCAACAGTAAATGCACGTTTGAATCATTTTACTCATCTTCTTCTTTTGGGAAAAAAAATGTAAAAACATTTGGTGAATTATCCTTTTTTAATCTCTGTTAAGGGAGACATTACCAAAGAAAAGACGTAAAACATTAATATAACAGCCTATTCATAACTTTTGGATGGCAGTGTTGATTAAATCATGATGGATTACAACCATCCGTTTTCTGACTGCTGCTTTCCTGATTCGTCCGAATATTCAGCGCCCGTCTGCTCGCTCGTCATGTATCCGTGTGTGGTTAGCATCATCCAGACACCTGACCCACTTTTTCTTTTATTCCAACATCTGGGGCTGTCTGCCTCCGCCTGCTGGCACATGCCTTCATTATTTATCACCGGGACATGACGCGATCTGCGACAGCCGCTCTTCATGCGAGCATCATGAGAGAAGCAGCAGCATATGGCGACTCAGTGATTGTTCGGAGGCTGTGAAAGATATTAATATTAGTTATTTGTTTCCATCCCAGCCACAGGCATCTAATTTTACTTTCAGATTTGACTTGGGGATTGAATTTGCTTTAAAATGGTGTTGCAGTGGTCAAGCAGTATTGCGGGTGTATTTTTTTAAATTTCAGGATGTGGCAGGCTGGAAGCCCTCGAGAGGAGTGTTGTTAATATCCCAGGAGGGGAAGGTCTTTGTTAAAATGTATTTTTTCCAGGGTGACCTCCCCTCTTGAACCTGGCGGAGCTTGTTTGGGGACACTGTGTGGAAAAAGGCCGCCTGCTGTGTTGTGTCTGTAGGGTGGAGGAGTCACAACACATGCCTGCCTGCCGTGATTGAGATTGTTTTTTCTGCCTCGCCTTTTTTTCCTCTCTGATACACAAGGACACAGCCCCTAAAGGGATGTGGTTTTGATGGAACCTTGGCAACGAGCTGCGATGAGGAGGGAGAAGATAAAGGAGAGAAGAAAGATGAGTGATCAAGAAAGGAGGGCAGATAAAAGAGAGACAGCGTGGGGCTCTGAGGCAGATGAGCAGCAGGGGAGTTTATCTGATTTTTAACCATGCTGGAGGCACAGCGGTGCGTCTGACACTTTCTCCGGAGTAAAATATCTCAACAACTCTGGCTGCATTGAATTTTGGTTTTGTGGATCTCAGTAAAAAAAAACCCAATGACTTTATTTATCCTCTGAATGTATATTTAGTGCTTTAAACAGATAAACTTCACACTACAGGAAGCTGATCGTCTTTAATTTCCATGTCCTCCTGCACACACGTCCGCATCTGATAAGCAAAGTCAGGTAATAAAGAGAAACTGGTTTCCAGCTCTTTATTGGCTAAACACATTAAATCCAGCTAATGAGCAGAAGGTACAGCAGGGCATCCAGTCTATACTTCACACTGTAAACTTTTGCACATCTGTTGGTCAATATTTTGCACATTCATGCAAAAAACTGTTCAGCTCTTTCACTTAAAAATCTCTATTCTTATCTTTTATTGGCTTGTTGCAATGCTGATTCCTGCTGGAAATACTGAGTCAGGATTGTGCGAGTACTCAGGTGTATGCGCTGCTTCAATTCCACAAAGTACACATGCGAGTGAATGACAAAGAACAAAGCGAGCTGGCGTTCAACATCTTGCTATGCAGAAAAAGTCGAGGTAGCTGCAGCCACAGTCAGTCGCCGAGGACACATTCACGCTCTGCCAGTTAAACACTAGATTGGTTTTCATTAATACACAAATTGCTCAAATTGGAATCGCGGATATAAAATATGCCTAATCGAAACATCAATCTTGAAAAAAACGCAAAAAAAGTTTTTACGCTCGCATGAGGTGGTATTTCTGCAATCTGGAAAAGCCATATTTCGCAAAACTGCAATGGAAACACTTTTTTTTGGCTTTTCTAAGTCTGATTATGCTTTGGCTATGGGCTTATCGGCAGTAACTGGATTTCACAGGCGTGATGCAACTACATGAGGTGCTATTGCATCACGTAACTCTTCAAAAGTTGAGCGGATCACCTGGAAGTTTTGAATCTACAATTCCTCTGTGAAATTGTATCAGCTCCCAGAAATCCCTCATACGGGGTCACTCCGTTGATAAGGGGCTTGCCTTTCTGTTATCGCTCATATAACATGTCTACGTCGACTTCAGTTAGAAATAATGATGGCTAGTGTGGCGGCTGCAATAGAGATAAACCTGCTGATGTTAATGACAGTTAATGAAATATTTATAACAACTGCACATGGATAATTGCACGTTATGATAAAAAACAGGCTGTGGACAAAACAAGACACCTGAGCGCGTTATTTTGGGCTTTTGGAAACACTGACATTTTTTCCCCATTTTCTGACACTTAATAAACCCAACAATTATTGATTACTCAAGAAAATAAGCAACAGATGAATCAAAACTTCAAATAAACATTGGTTGCAGCTGTATTTTGTGACAGTTTGACATCCTTTCCTCTCTTTTTTATCACTCTTCTTTTTGTCCATTACTCCACATTAGGAATCAGATCTGTGTGTGTGTCGCTCCATCCATTCACGGCGTAATAAAGACGCACTGCCTCCAGGATTTACCACAGCTCGCTCTGTTTCAGCGCTGCCAATGAGCCCGTCCTCGTGGCCAAATTTATATGCTTGGCAGCCGCTGCTCAGATCATTGTTGGACGTAAAACAAGTCATGGGTGGCAGTGATAGAGGGGACAGAGAGAGAGGGGGGGGAGATCATTTTTATTTTCATCCAGAAAGGACACAGTTTGGAGTCGGCTTGCCGAAATTAGTTGTCATGTGTGATTTGCCTTTGATTGGGATGTCGTCGTCTGTCACACGTAACTCATTTCTTATGCAACCCACATCCTGGGAATGGTTTTCTGTATTATGTAGTAAAAGAGAATTTCACACATGCTCCTCAGAAGATAACTATACAAATCCTTGTATCATCGCGGCCACCAGGGAGTCTGCAGCAGCATCTCGTTTACTCCATCCACCACAAATCCTCCAACCGCTGCTCTGATGTGTCTTTACTGCCACAAAAAAAGCGCTCCACTGATTCCTTCCTCTTTTTATTTTAGCTTTACCTGTTTTTAAAGTCTGAATCAGCAGCACACGAACAGAAAGACAAACTGGGCCAGCCAGCCTTTTCCCTTCTGCTACATTAGGCGTCTCAGTGTCTCCATGGCAGCCGGCGAGGCTTCGCCCAGCACCTTGCCAGCGGGGAGGTTGATGGTCACATGTGGTGCAGCTGACCCCTTTTGACACACACAGTAACACACGAACACAAAGACACACACACAAACACAGAGGGCGGAGAGCAGTGATGGTAGTAAAGATTTCATATTTTTCTTTGATTTTTTAAAAATTATTTAACAGGCAGAAAGTCAGTTTATTCAATTTTATATGACACATAAATACATTTAAAATATAAGCAGTTAAGGTGGAAATACAGGTTATATTATATATATAGATAGATATTTAGGAAAATGAATAAAACCCTAAATTTAATTATTTAAGATTAAATACAAGCACAATTTTTCCTTAGCTTGCCCGTAGATTAATGGCTGACTTTCTCATTTGTTTTCAGAGAGACGTGCAGTTTTGTAGATAAAATGTGACTAAAACAAGGGATTGTGCTGCAACATTTGATGTTAATTTTTGATAAACACCGGGCATTATCAGGCTCTTTAAATATAACAAATACTCGGTGTAATGCATTTAAGTAGGGGAGGGTTTTAATCCCCTTAACAGCCTCCTGTATGGCTGTATTGACTGTGTACTGAAGCATCAAAAGAGGCATGTCAAACACATCAGGTAACCCCCCTCCCCTTTCTGCTCTAGACCCCCATTACGGGACAGCCGATTGTTTTCCTACTTGTGAGCATGTTTCCAAACAATTTGAATTAATTGGATTGTAAATTGATCCTACTTTGGAGCTGAAACCCTGGAAGCCGGAGCTTTGGCTGCATACAACAGTTTAATCTGAATACTAAATGTTATTAAAAGCCTCCCCTGCTTCGCCCGTGTAGGACAGTGTGTACCTGGTAATGAGAAAAAAGCCCCAAGGGCCTATTGCATTCATTGTGCACCAGCATGGTATAATTCAGTAATTAATTGCCTTAGTGCCTGGATGGCGCTGTAATGGTTTGAAGATAAACAGTATGACTTCATGGGGCGGCTGTAGTTGTCTTTCCATCTGAAAAGGTAAGCAGGAGAACGCTGAGTTCCAGCAGTAATGTTTTTATAATGAATTGATAAGCGCCTCGGGGTTATGCGGTCGCACATGTTCCTGTTCCATATATTCATTTTGGATTAAATCCTGAATGAAACGTGAACACTGCAGAAAAGAGAGAATTCACGGGGCTTTCAACTAATCATTATTTTTTATTGTCTGTGAATGTGTTGCTTTTCTGAGTATTAATCATTGAGTGTATAAAATATCGGAACATTGTGCTTATTGCAAGATGCACCAAATCGGCCTCAAAGAACTAGTGGAGATGAAGGTCGACTGTCGCGTGGCCTTATGTCTTCTGTGTGTCTGCAAAAAAGGTGAACACACAGCGAGGACTACAGATAATGGCCAGATGGATTGTATGTTCTGTGCCTGTGTGAGACGAAATAACTCCGATGCAACAGGCGGTGGTAAATCTGTTTTCGTCATCCAACAAGGGAAATAGATTTAAGGTGCCAGTTTGTAGGTTTAGGTGGTATAGCAGTATTTTGATATACCAGGGTACACAGAAATCATGAAGGTATGTTTTCCAATCCCTCCAAAAATACAGGTGCTCTTATCGAAGTCATTGTATGTAGTGCACAGCATGCACCACCAGAGCTCTGCAGTCTCTACTGATGGAACCACTGACATATATATATATATTATATTTACAGTAGAGCTCAAACAGATAATCTGATAATCAAAATTCTGATTCCAACTTCCTCAATATGAATATTTTCTCTTAATTTTATGACGGTTAACTGAATATTTTTGGGTTGTAGACAAAATGTGATATTTGAGGATGTCCTCTTGGGCTTTGGGATCGAGAAAATAATCAGGAGATTAATCGAGGATAAAAATAAGTATATGTTGCAACCCCAAAGGCAGCACATTTCGTCATTAAAGAAGTGGGAACCAGTATATGATTGCCATTTTTGGCTCAAATGATTAATGATTAATTACGAAATCATAATTATCAACATTTTATCTTACAGCCCTTTTAACCTAAGTAGTTCAAGAACTATTTAACTCACAAACTAAACAAACTTTCTTTTTATGCTCTTATTTGTGTTTCGACTGCATCTGGCAAATTAAACTGGTGACTGATGTTTGAGTTATCTTGTTTGTTTTTATTTTTTTGACTCGGGTGTTTGAATGGACGTAATGAATGAACAAGACGGAGACATGCAGAGATTGAAAAGTAGACCGGGAACTGCAGAAGGCATGGCTCCAACAATCCTCTGAGTGTTTGATGATTATTTGTTTCTTCTGCGATGAAGCAAATAACAAATTAAATTTTGTTTCTCGTGTTCACTCGCTTTGTTCTCTCATCTCGCTCGCCAACACTCTGTTTCTTTTTTCTCTCTTAACTAGCTGAGAAGAAAACAACATCATTTTGTTTTTAACACCAATAGCAATTAAAAGAAATGTCCACCGCCTGTTTGAATACTGATGTCACTGCCACACTAATATTTTTCTGTTTGACCCATGTTTTTTTTTATTTTTATATAGTTCCTGGGCCTTCAGAAAGTACTGCATCAAGACCAAGTACCTGTTTGACACCTGGAGTTATGGCATAGGAACTGAATTATGTCTCTGCATCTATCGTTCAAGACTCAGGTAAAGTTTCTAAATTCTTTAAAATGTTTTCTGGGCCTCTGGAGTAGTATCAAGGGTGGTTGTAGTAGTAGCTTCAGGGGTAGAAGAAGTAGAAGTTTCAAGGATAGTAGTAGTAGTGGTAGTAGTAGTAGTAGTAGTAGTAGTAGTAGTAGTAGTAGTAGTAGTAGTAGTAGTAGTAGTAGTAGTAGTAGTAGGGGTGATGGGAGTTTTATAGGAAGTTGTGGTTTTAGGGGTAATAGTAGTAATATGAACTAGTATTTTTAGCGGTAGTAGTAGTAGTTTTTGTTTTAGCTGTAGTAGAAGCTAAGGGGAAATAGTAGACTTAGGGGTATTAGTAATATTTTTGGGGTGATTGTACTAGTAGTTTTAGTAGTAAGCAGTTGAAGTGGTAGCAGTTGCAGTTTGGGGAAGTAGTTGTTTTAGAGGTAATAGTACTATTAGTTTCAGGCCTAGTAGTAGTTTTCAGGAAGCTTGTAGCCTATAAGGGGTCATAGTAAAAGAAGTAGTAGATTTAAGGGATTTAGTATGAGTTTCAGGGGTGGTAGTAGATCAGGAGTGGTAGTATTAGTAGTAATCGTAGGTTAAGAAGTCAAATGATTCAGTATTTTATAATAAAAGCAGAGATTAAAGAAAGGCAGAAAAATAATAATGAAACTTTCCTGCTAGAAATCATTTATCTTTCTCAGTTTTGTTGATCATCTTGTGACCTCTTGTTCGTGACACCTTGTGTAACCGACCTTCGTGTTAATTTACTTTGCTTTGATGCCGACAACCAGTTTTAGAGCGATATCTCATTTTGCTTCACCGGTGGCAGAATTTAAAATCACATCCAGCTTCACTATTCTGCGCGCAGCACCTCTGCTTCTCATCTCGCCCGCTCTGCTTACACAGCGAGGCTCGGAGGAAACCCGCAGACGCTCCTCACAATGTAGATGACAGGATAAAAAGAGAAAGAGACCGAGTGGCGGAGAATGAATGAGGAGCGGGGAGCGGGGAAGCAAAAAAAAGAATGGAGGGAGTGATAGAACGAGAAGCGAAAAGGCCAGGGAGGGAGGATAAGCCATGTCTCCCTTGTCTTGACATTTCTCTCTGTCTCTCCTGGGAATGAATATCCCGATATAAATGTTCCAGCTGATGATGGAGTGGGACAGGAGGAAGAGGAGGAGGAGGAGATGGAGGCGGGGAGTGTTTGATGTGCATTAGTTATTACGCGCAGCAGAGTCGGCCTATAATTCGGTTTCAGGTTGATGTAATTAAAGGGTCCGGGCCTCAGCAGTTTTCTCTGGGCTAATTTGTTTAGGAAGCGCTGATTTCCCCCCCGCCGCCGGCTGCTGGTGACGATAGCGCTACAGTGACTCTGCTGACTGCTGTTGCTGGTGGTCATGGCAACAGGAGGGCCCACAGGTGTCCATACTGGTATCTGTGTCGAGCTGGCTGCTCCCTCAGTGGGCTGGATTTACAATTCGGCACTCGGCACCAGGTGCTGCTCGCTGGAAAAGAAGCTCACCTGAGTTTTGAGCCAGATGAGACATCTTGCTCGGATAAAGAGGCACTGTAATCACATTTAGACCTTATGTTAACATGTGAGCTGTGTCTGGGTGAAGAAGTAAAATTTGATTGATGGATACCACTACAAAGCCAGGGGCCATTTGGTGTAGCTGTTCACAGATTAGTCAAGATGTGGTGTTAGGTGTATTTTTAAACTTGAACAGGCCAGCTGTTTCCTCATGCTTTTAGATGTTGGTGGTTAATATGAGTTATTCTTATTGCGCTTATGCTGAAATCATTCATGTTTTTATCCAAAGCTTTCTGATAAAGAAACTCAATTTTGCACCTTTTTATACACTATTGCAGTGATACTCATAGGGTGCCAGGTGGCACTCCAGTCCTTTGGGCCCTAATTTGACACATGTTGAAAAATAACAAATATACTTTCAACACCATCTGTAAATGATCATTTAACATATGTGTGAAAGATGCATTTTAATACCAAAAGAAAATATCTGGCTGCACAAAATACAATTCACTTTTACAACTGCGCAAGTCAATGGTTTAATGTGAAAATAGAGCCACTTTATCAGCTTAAATCACAAAATGAGGCTCCGCAGTGAGTGTCTCATTCATTCCCGCTAAATGAGTCAACATGGATTCCCTCCAAATGAAATCCTGGCATGTGTTACGAACACATCTGTGCTCACAGGAAAGGGCGAGTTGGAATTAAAGCAGTTGTGATCGTCTCCGTCCAGAGAAATCTGGACTCGCCAGCGTCAGATGTGTCGCCTGTGTGCTTCGCGGGGTTTTCTTTTTGCTTTAAAGCTTCACAGATTGGACATGAACATGCTGTGTTGATTTTGATGTCACCTTGCAGGATTTCTTCGTATTGATGTTTCTTTATGAAAGTTGCCTCTCGCCGGAGTTGGAGCTGGCAGTTTGTGAAGTTCGGGTTTAAAGGCGATGATGAGATGATGAACATTTTTTAAGGCCTAAATTCTTTTACTTTTTGGAAAATGAACCTGATTTCTTTTCTAAAGCTCTGCCAAAAGTCTGGGATTATACCAACACAATTTCCCAGTTCTTACCAAGGCATTTTTTTTTCCCGAAGAAAATCATCAGTTTTCTAAGGTGCCCTTTGAAATTGCTGCCATTACCTGTCTGATAATTTAACCACTTTGTAGCATTAAGTCTGACAGTTGTGCCATGCCACACTGCAGCTTTTTGGGATTGGTTTTCTCCCCGAGGCGTTTGATAAAAAGCAAACGCTTTATCTGCATCCAGAGGCCTAACCTCGGCGGGTCGGGGACTGATCCTGCAGCTCTGCTTCCTCCCAGACAGCCGATGATAATCTGTCCACTCCTCGGGTGGCCCGAGTGAAAGCACGAGCTGGCTGTCGCATCAAACAAACCTCTCTCCCTGCCTTTCCTCCCCCTCTTTTCTTGGAAAGGAAATAATTTTTCAGCTTTGTTGCCAAGAAATTGGCGGGTGGTGAACAGTGGGCGGCTGAGGTTTGCGAGCTGCAGGTTTTGGTGATCATGGAAATCAGTGAGTGGCATCGCTGGTTTTTTCTTGATCTCTAAGAGGAAATAATCTTTTTCAGTGAGTTTGGTTTTGGTTTTTTTAAATCCCACAGGCAGAAATTTAAGGAATGACATCTACAGTTTGTCCACACTTGGCCTCAAAAATGAGTGTTTGCATCTCCTGTGGCGGTGTTTACTTAATACCGGACTAGGCGGGCTTTTCATGAATAATTATGCCCATTAGATCAAACTAAATCCCACTCTAGGAAGCAAAGACGGTTCCAGCATTTTCTGATTGAGATGGATTTGTAATTTTCTGGAATGAAATTCAGGTGTCTGTTTGGACATCACTACAGGAAGTGGTGTTAATGGGTGAGCTGGACGTTAAACCATCAGTGATGCTTGGCAGTTATAGACTCTGCATTTGGCAAACAGGAGTTCGCTTATTGCAGTTTACTGATGTTTTTTTGTGATTTCATTTGCATGTTATTTCATGGCGGATATACTGAAGGTTAAAGTGATAGTTGTGGATTGTTGAAGTGGGGCTGCGTGAGATATTTATGTGTAGTCAGAATATTACACACAATAGCTGTCACAGTATTTTCACCACTTCATCTCGCCATAAAACAGCCTTTTCCTTTGGTACCACATTTCTCATCTGCTGACAGTCAGAAAAAAACATCGTTTGGTGCCTAAACACCATGACAACACGTTTGTTTAGAGCTAAAAAGCTGCTTAAAACACAGCTATGGGTTGCTACAAAACACCCACATTTGGTGCCTAAAACGTCCCAGTGAGCCAGTTGAAAGCTGCAGAACATCTGAGGTCTGTTTTCAAGGTCAAGAAGGATCTTCCATCTTCACTGATGTCTGTCTTTTTCTGTCTATCCTTTTTTTTTTGACTATCTTACGACAATGGCAATGAAATCTCCTTTTTTTCCCCCCTTTGATCAGATGAGACCACATGATAAAAGTTGCTTTGTTGCAGAGTTCAGATGTGAGCGGCAAAGGTTTTTTTTGAGGGGGATGGATGAGCTAAAGAGAAAGATGAAGGCACTGCATGAGAGAATAATCGTGTCCATGTGCCTCTGAACTGCATGTGTGACGTCGGCATAATAAAGCTGCCATCATTATCAGCCCTGCAGATATGTGACCCATATCCAGCATGACTTGATCTGCATAACGTTGCTTCTCAGAAGTTCATTCATGCTCTCTTTCTTTCTTGTATTTTTTAGCACGCTGGGAATAGCCGAGGCAGTTTGTTTTCTGGTTGTACGTCTTTCCATCCGCCCGTTCTTGCTTCGAATTTGGCACAAATATTCACTTAGACTCAAGGATGGACCTATTAGTTTTTGGTTATCAACAGTCAAAGGTCAAGGTCACTGCAACCTCGTCTGTCTTATTCTTGTGAATCAGAAATCTCAAGAACACCTTGAGGGAATCTCTTTAAATTTGGCATAAACATTCACTTTAACTCATGGATGAACTGATTAGATTTTGTTCAATGTTCAATGGTCAAAGGTCAAGGTCACTGCGACCATGTCTCTCTGAGTTTAAGGTCATGGTGACCTTGCATCCATCTCATTGTTGTGAATGCATTATCTGAAGATGGCTTTGAGGAAATTTACTTGAATTTGGCACAAAAGTCCATTTGGACTTATTGATTAGACTTTGGTGGTTGAAGATCAAAGGTCAGGGTAACGTTGACCTCATAAAACATGTTTTTGGCCATAACTCAAGATGTCTCATAGGATGTAATGATAAAGTTCTGAAATTTAATGACCAAAAGATCAATAATGTTATGGCCATAACACAATGTCATATCTCGGGAGCAGAAATGGAGACATTTGGTCACATCCTGAGTTGGTGACACTAAACGGTGCTGATTGTAGAGATCTTCTGTGCATTTGTTTTTATTTTTAAAGCTCGATATATGTCGCTCTTTTAGGGTCATATTTTTCGTGGAGCTGGTCATAGTCCTTGGGCGCTCTGAGTTTTGTGCGTCTCGTGCTGTCAGCTTGTCTGTTGGCTTGTTGATTGAAACATGCCCTGAGTCTGACTCTTGTTGCCCGACTGATGACACACGATGCCAAGCGGCAGATTTATGACCTCTGTAGCACACCGACGCTCCTGCTGTGAAACTCCTCTCCCATCTGCTTCCTTTTTTATTTAATCCACTGGGGAGTCTGTGTATTTCGTTCGACATTGACCCTGTAAAACAGGATTTTTTCTCCCCCTCTGATGCTGGAGGCTGTTCATCTTTCACTTGCTGAGTTTGCATTGTGCACTTCATTGACTGCCTCCCATTGACTCTGTCTTTGTGTGTTTGTCTGGCCTTTTTTTTTTTTTTTTTTTTTTTACGACCATCACATCCGATGTCACTGGCATTGATTAACTCGGCGGGCCTCATCAGAGCTTGTTATCCTGTCAATTTTCTCACCAACTGCTCGAGTCATTAACATTTAGGTTACCATGCAAAATGCGACGCCAGGTGTTACTGTAGCTCATCTTGCTCACCGGAGTCCATCCACACCTGTGCTGCTGTCAGAGAACAGAGAGTGATGTGGAAATTTGATGGAAACCAAAACACTGTCAAAGCTTGCGTTATTTCTTTGGCAGCTGTGAGAGAGAATTTATTCAAAATGAGATTGCAAGTATGTAAATAATTCTTAGACATTACATACCTTTCCACAAATATGGATGCAGTATCTGTGACGTGCCTCAGAGGACGAACACTTTTTGAAGCCTGCAGTTTGAGTTTACGCTCAATAACATAACATAACATTTTGTCAGCCGCTCCAGGCAGAAAAACTCAAAATTTGGCTTCTGTGTGGAGCTAAACAAGGCTGAGTAAGTGGCAAAGCACCGCGGCTGAGACTGATGGACAGAGACAGCTGTCAGTCAAGCCGACACAGCACCGAACATAACACTCTTTAATCTTTAATGTAATTCATGATGCTGTAATCGTCAAAGTCAATGCCAAGATGCTCATTAAAAAATGTAAATGTCACTTGATGTGTAAGCTGCGTAATCTTTAAACATATTTGATTAGCAGTGCACGGCATTTCTGTGTTCTTGCACAAGTAGAAACAGGTTAAATGTTTTCCTTGCAGTTGCAAGTAACAATAATTTCTACTATTGATGATTCTGATAATTATTTTCTTGAGGAATTAATTGACTTCACAGACCAACGTGCTGCATTAATGCTAAGCATGTAATATTGGTGGCATCCTAACATAAATATCTTAAGATTGCTAATATTTGCCATGTAGCATGAAGTACCCTGTGCTTTTGTATACAGCATAAATTACCAAGAAAATTAGTTAAAAAAAAAAAAAGTACAAAAAAATTAACCTGAGAGAAATAAAACTAAAAATAAATAAAAAATATAAAATAAAGGGTTTAAGTAATTGTAAAAAACACATGAAGGCAGCACCAGAAAGGTGATGTCAATCCAGGTTTCAAAGAGTTAATGCCATCAGTCCTGTTGGGGTTGAATTTGGCTATACAGACCAAAAATCTTGCAGAAATCTGACAAAGTAAATCTGCCTTTACTGGCTTTAACACTAATTGCGACTGCTGTTTGGTCTGTAATGAAATTTTTCTGACAGCCTCTGCAGTGAATTTATCTTAAACACAATGCCTCTGTGTCACAGTGTGTGGGAGGAAGTGCTGGATTAAAACTGTTTGCATAATATCAACATGTTTCCTAACTCCTGCAGAGGGAAAGACAGCGTGTCCTTTGTCTGGACTCAGGTTTGGATGTTTGGGGCTACATGTTGTTGACCACCACAACAACAGCTTTCACTGTCAGCTGCGAGTCTGACGGCTTTGTGGAAACCAATTGCTTTCTGTTTTTACCTCGGGGCTCTCCGTGCTCGGCAGCAGAATCGGCTCAGAAGGGAATACTTTGAGGCTTTTCATTAGAGGTGAGGTTTGCAAGCATGTGCAGAAGGCCGTTGGGGATCTTTGCTTGAACACAGGTAGCCTTTCACATGTCTGGCCTCAGGAGACGCTGCTGAAGGTCAGGCGTGCCCGATGTGTGTGTACAGTGTGTGCGTCTGTGTGTTTTATGTTTGACATTTGTCTGTTTTTTTTTCGTGTTCTCGTGGCCGCAGGGCTCTTGAATCAGGAGTCATGTGAGTGCGGAGGTTCAAAGAGAGAGAGAGATGATGCTACGAGAGGAGAGAGCAGTGTTGGAGATGAAGAGGGAGGTAATCGCAGGTTCGTCAGCGATGGTGCGCGGTTCAAGGGCATCATTCAGCTCATGTGGATATGGAGACAATCATGCGAGGCTCTCTGGGTCTGTTCTCATTATCTGTCTTTCCACCCACTACAATCCTGTTCGCACCAGAAACTGCAAAAGATATCCATAGTAACATCGTAAAATGGCCTTTTTTATGTGTAAAAAAGAAGGGAAAACGCCAAGAAAATGTCCCCACATGTCCAACAGACAGCTTTTCAATCTGAGAGCAATTTTCTTCTGGTCTATTTCACTCTGAAATTGGAAGAAGGGGCCCTAACAAAGGAGCAGAAAGTGACATATCTGTTCAACTGACGTCTTTTTTGGCGGAGATGTGGCGCTGGAGCTTTTGCTCGAAGGAGTTCAGCTTCACGTTTGTCATGTTGATCAAAGAAATATGTCAAGATAAAAGTTGTTATTCCTGTAAGTGAGCACAAACGAGCACAACACTGGAGCCGTTTGGGTTTCTGAATGGTCTGTGATTTATTCAGTAACCGGGATTTACACTCTAAGAAGAAAGCTACTGTTTAAATGTCTTTTTATTAAATGTTGTTTTTAATTGTCCATGCTGATGATAGTTTTGGTTGATTATGTTTTGGGGTTGTCCATGAGTCCCATTTTTGGCACAAATGTCCACTTGGACACATGAACTTAGATTTTGGTGGTCAAAGGTCAAAGTCACTGTGACCATGTCTGTTTCATTTGTGTAAAGGTGAAATCGCAAAAACACCTTGAAAGGATTTCCTTAACTTTGGCACAAATGTTCACCTGGACTCAACGATGATGATGACAGCGTCCTAATCGAGGCATGCGCTTCTGCAACAGGAATAATGGTGGAATATTAATTTTCATTCACCGTGTAAACAGCTTAGCCGGGATATTTCCTTTTTCACAATAAGGGCAAAAAACGGAATAATTTGATGTGCACGTGAATGTTGTCGCTGGTATCAACATGAGCTCATTTCACTACATGAGACTAAAGGACTTTCTAAAAATGTTATTGTCAGATCGAGTATAGAAACAATTAGGCAATTATTGAGTAAGTGTTTTGACAGAATATTAATCAATCACAACTTTTATATCTTTATAAATTGAGTATCTTTGGCTTTATTGTGGATATTGGACCTTTTTCTGTCACTTTTACAAAACCAACTGCATCTAATTGAAATTAATAACTGATAAAACAATGCAGTCAGATCTGTCCATGAGGATGTGCAGGGGAGTTAAAGCGCAGCCTCAGCTGACCTCAGCGCGCTTGCAGATCACCGCTCCGACTCCCCGACAACCTCGAGGTAATGAACAACACCTGACGCTGCGACAAACACACACCCACCCACCCACACACACACGCACACAAAATGACAGACACCATCCGGCTTTAATCCTGACAAATTGCCACCACGGTTACTGCAGAGTCTCTTTCTAAAGCCCTTTATCTGCCTCGTCCGCCCATTCACCGGCGCACACAGGCTCCGAGATTCATTCTCCAATCTATATCCTCCCCAACAGGGCCCATTATCTTAAGTGAGTGTCGATAGGATGCTGAGAGGCGCTCTTTTTTTTTCTTCATGTACAAATGAGCTGCGGGAGTTATTTCAGAGCTTCCCTGTGTGTGTATATGTGTTCTGGCGTGAAACCCAGCTCGTGTAAGTGCTGATGAATAAGTGGCCTCGGTAATCTGCTGCACATTTTCCTCCGTATGTGCATATGTGTGTCAGTGCCGCGGGGCTTTGATGTCGCAGCTTCTGTTGTCATCTCTCATGTCGTTACCGGCGTCGCAAGGTCCCGCTCAGCTGTCAGACGCACCAACGCCGCGCTCCCTTTAAAGACTGCGAGCTTGCCAGCCGTGGATAAGGCATGTAGGAATATCAAAGCCTATTTATTTTGGCAACATGTGGGGACATTTTCTGGAGGATGATTGGAAGAGAAACTATAGAAAGCTGTCCTTTAAAGTGAGAATTAGTCAGCCAAGCTTCTTTCGAAGGGAGTTTTTTTTTTCTTCATAAAGAGCTAAAAACTGATTTGCAGCCTCCTATACATCACTGAGGACTGGGTCCTCATTTCAAAACCACCTCAGTGTTTCCACTTTGCTTTCCTCTGGAGAAAGAGCAGAGGTTTTAAGGCTGTTTGTGTGTACAGAGACTATGGTGAGAATAATCATGTGTTCACATGCAGGGGACGCACCCAAACACAGCTGGGACACGCCTGTTGTCCCCCCAGAGCTGCTGATGTACCGCTGTCTTAATCAGTTTGTTTGTGTTGTTGTGTGGTTTGATGAATCTGAACTAACTCTTTAAAACACAAAAGTCCCACAAAAATGCAGACTAACTGATTGAGGAAGTGGGAGACCAGTAGATGCATTTTTAGCACGGTTGAGTTACTGTTTTAGTCAGTACAGTCTGACTTTGAAGATAAGTTTCAATTTTAGTTCAGTTCCCCACCAGAAAGGCCGGTACGGGAAGTTTTAAGCCTGCGAATGGATAATTGAGACTAGGATGATGCTGCTCGAGTTGTGTGAGAGTTTAAATGTTTTTTATATGACTGATGACTTCAGTTTACAGAGATTGTTGATTTTCCTCACAAATTCAAAGCAACTTTGGTTGAGTAACATATGCAAATGGTCATTTGAGGAGTGAGATTTTCCCTTTTTTCCTGTTTTGTCTATTTGCATTTGTTAAGTTGCAGTTATGGGTTCGCAATATATCGAATATACTCGATGTATAGCAGCTAGTTCCACGAGCAATATATAAAATGACTATACTGCGAGCATCAAGTATAAATTGTCATATCATTTTTATACGGCACTGGCATTTCAGTTTCCTTCCTGCTCTTCTGCTCTTCTGCAGCTCTCTGCCTCTCACAGACACACACAAAAAGCAGGGCTTTTGCAGAGCTTCAGACCGTAACTATTTAGTCTCATTTAGTGACCATGGAGCACTACAGCGATTTGCAAATATTATTGACGTGAACTGGAGAGCGGTTAATTTGTTTCCAGCCTACAGAGAAGAAATCAATATGTTTAATTGCACTGCTGTAACAGTCTAACTTAATGAGTGGCAGTGTGAGCAGGTGAGGCGTGTGTTGGTATCTGCAGAGCTCCGATTTCGACTATTTAGTCAAATTTTGCGAGCACACAGTATCAGAGCGACTTGCAATTATTAGTGATTTATGAATTAGAAAGCTGTTAGATGTCTGCTCACCACGCCAATTTTGTATTTTAGTAGTTAACATTAGTTTAGAGGTGATTTAAAAATACTGAGATATCGTGTATCATGGTATAGCCTTAAAATATTGTGATATTATTTTAAAGCCATATTGTCTAGCCCTAGTTGCAGTGCATTGAGCTCTTGGGGCCGCTATACTTGGCAAATGGCAGTCCACTGCCTGTGAGGTCACCGCTGTAGAAAAGTAAATTAGCACGAGGCTGACAGCCAGCGCCTATAGTATCAGTTTGTGGTCCGTCCTGATGGATTTGTCTCAGTCAGTCAGAAGAGGACCCGACCCGTGACTCGGGAGCTACGTGCCAATCAGAGTATCGACCCATTTGTGTTTTCACCGGCCGGAGGTGTCCACGCTGACATCAGTCTCTATGAAATATTCCTCTCCTTGGCTGAGCGTCAAACGTGTCCTCAGCCTCGCCGCTGTCCGTCTCACTAAAAGAGATGAGGAGGGAGGGAGGGTGTGAAAATAGCCGGTGGAAGACATCACGGCCATTTCTCAAACTCAAAAGTGTAGTAGCAGGTGGCCCGGCAGCTGTCAACCTCACTCCTCGCTCCTGAAACACATACAGAAAGTACTTTACAGGCTTTTAACATTAATGTCGTCAGTTAGTTCTTAATTGTTCCTATATAATGTGTATATTTACATATGTATTTTACAACACAGCGAGCTTTTCTGTCCTTCCTCTGAAACTACAGCTGTTCCTTGGTGATGTCTGCTATCTACTTTCCTCAGTTTTCCTTCTTTAAAAAATTCAATTAAATAGAGGGATTAAATATTCTTAATTAGTTTATATACTCAAATGATTTGGGATTATAATAAAGTATTTTATCTTGTTTAAAAGATGGAATTAATAGAAAAAAATGAAGCTTTCTTATAAGGACACAAACACAAGACGAACTCCTCTCGCTGCTAAGAAGCACCAAAGATTGAAAATTATGGTGCAGTCTGAGGAGCAAAGTCGCTAGTTGATTATTAGGGACTGAAAATAATCATTCTTAGATAATATTGTAATTCTCTCTTGAACAAATCAGCATTAATGTTCGAAACTGTGTAATCTGAAGTGAGAGGGACATTTTATAGGCTACATTTGGAGTCAAACAAGGTAACAAGATTATTGGCTGATCTTAACTCGACTGTAATCCACCTGAGCCCTTTTGCAGCTTGATCTTTACTTAACCGAGTTAATTAACAGTTAACAAGTGTGCTATATGCTCCACCTAAAAGTCTGCTGAAAGTTTTATTCTGTGCACCATCAAGGCAGGTCGACAGAGTATTTTCCAAATTTTCTTTTTGACTTAAAAGATGTTACTTTCACTGCTGAAATGTCTCAGGGTAGCTAGTGCAATGCTATATATTTTGTTGCATAGTTGCATTATCGCAGCGTTTCCAACAACGCTCAAACTCGGAGACGAATTTCAGAGACAAACCAAATTTTTACAGAAAATCTTTTAGATTTTGTTTGAATTTTAGCTGTATACGTGATTGTAGGTAATCAGACAACAGGAAATTAAGTAATCTGAAAAACAAGCTGAGCAAATGTTAGCTCATCTTGGAGGAGACCTCTGTGGATAATTCGGCTCCGGGTAAAGACCTCCTGAACATCTGGATCTCAAGTAATCAGAGGAACAAGCCGAGTAAACATTAGCTGCAACTCAACTCCAGCCCAGTGCCAAACAGCACAGGAGATTTTTAAAGTGAAACTTCTTTATTCAGGATTTTACTGGTTTAAATCATCTGGTTTGTGTGTTTTTGAAAGGAAGCGATCCCCGTGGATAATTCTGCTCCCGCTAAAACCCTGCTGAACAATGAGTACTGAAGGAATCCTTTCCAGGAGAAAACGGACTTGACTGCATTTCTTATCTTTTTTCTTATTGTTTTGGTTGAGAGACCCATAGCATCATAATATTACATATTATTAAATGTCAGTGTCAGTTTCTCCCCCGATAGATGGCCAATATGGTCAAAAATCATCTATGACAATACATGTGATTTGATGTTGCAGTATTGATAATATATGAGATATAGCACATATTCTGAAAAATTAATTGAGAGTGGATTAAATAACCGAACAGGATTGCCTGTGTGGTTAATCCAGCAAAATAATTAACTGGAAAATCAAAGTTCTTCATGTCGGTGATGCAAAAAATAGAAAAACATTTTTCATTGACCCAAAGAGGTAAATGTTTTATGTTTGGTTGTAAAATCTGAAATTTTCTGTCTGTAGTCATATCGCCCAACCATAAAATGAATCAAAGCAGAGTCCAGAGCACATGTTTTTTTTTTTTCTCTCTTTCTGACTGAGACCGAGCTGTCTCTTTTTTGGATTTTCCATCCGTCCAAATTGACAGATTTTGGATTTTGCAGAATGGAGCAAAAAAAAAAGGAGATGAGCCAGAAATCACATTACATGTTTCTGTGAGGAGCTGAAGGACAAAAACAAACCTGTTGTTGTTGTTGTTGTTGTTGTTGTTATCGATGCCAAACAGAGAGCGTCAAAGCAGCAGGCATGTCCTCTGTGGGAAGACATCCCAAGTTGTCAACTCAAATTACCAGTTATGTGAATAAAAAGAAAGTGGAAGTAAGTTCACTTCTTTTTTCATGACGCGACAGAAAAAGCATGGAAATCAACAGAGATTAATTAGGAATCAGTTTTTGAGCGAATTATAGCACCGTAAACCAAAATCTAATTGAATTATGAGGCGATAAGGTATTTACAGCCTTGAAAGACGTCTTTCGCATCCTCAGATTGAGCGTCTGCTCTACATACTAATCATGTATTGTGTGAGTGTGCTCAGATAAAGACTGCTTACATCCTCTTACTGCGGCTGATCTCTGATGGAAAAGTAAGCGGGCTAATTGTTTATTCTCTCTGCTGATTCCTGTGTCCTTTTAATGACTGCAGGCAGACTGTTGACACAGTATGGATTACTGGACACACAGCCTGTCATTGATAGAGGATACTGCAGCTTGTTGCGGCCGTGCATTTCGAAAATCTCATTTTAAATGTGACTATTATTTGGAGGTGAGACTTTCCATCAGCCTCCAGCTCTGTTGGACCACTTGAACCTCCTCAGTCCTTTTCATGTTGCTCTGAATGATATTCCTGTGTGTAATTGGCCTTTTAAACATAATTGTATTCAGTGAAAAGTAGCTGTAATGCATCGGGCTTAGCGGGGTTTCAACATGATCGGAGCTAATGGCAATAACATCAGTCCTAAATTAAAATAATCCACCGTTTAAATATGACTTATGAAAGGGAGGAAATGAATGCATGAAGGTTAAACCCGCTATTGCATCATATGTGCCTCTTATGTGAAAGCTCTGGGACATTTTATACTGTATAATTTTTGAGTGTGAGGCATTTAAGAGTGTATAACAACGTGTCATTCTTGATTTAAAGATAACTTCACAGTTAGCAAAGTATTTTATAGAAAAATTACAAGTTTCCATTTTTTATGGGGGCCCAACTAACATTTTTCTCAGAATTGATTACTCTCTCAGTCTAAAAAAAATCACAAAATTGTGGAAAATACGTCTTTAAGCTGTCTAACCAACAGAAGGTGAGGTTAGGGTTAACCAATTATAGAAACGCTTCTGTAATTTAAAATAAAAATAAATAAAACAAAATAATTATTGACATATTGTTTCAGCTCTAGACTAAATACTTTATAAATGAATGTTGGTGGCATTATGTTTTGGGGTTGTCCGTCTGTCTCATTTTCAAGAACATCATGAGGACATTTCCTCAAATTTGGCACAAACGTCCACTTACTTAACGGTAATGCAGTCTTTTAAAACCAGGAAAAATTCAATTAGAAAATCCAAAATCTAGGAAGATATTGATATATTGATGTATTGCCAAACCCAAACCACAGTATGTTTTCAACTAATTTGACCTGTTTTCGCTGGGGAAATGCACTTTGCAGCAGGATGTGAAACATTGACAGAGTCTTAAGTCGTGTAAACAGGTGAAGAGACTGATGTCACAGGAGGAGTGACAGCCTGAGATGACCCACATTCACCCGGCGCAGACCTCGAGCTGCTGTGTGAAGACTGTCTGTTAAGAACAAAGGCTGAAGTACTAAAGTAGCACGTTGTTGCAATGGAGCCGCGGGGTGGAGGTCGGCTGGGCGGACGGATGAGTCAACAAAGACTGTGACTTTGATACGTTGGACCATTGGACTTCCTTTGTTTCCGACAGACAGAAAACATTTTGTTTTCACCATAAACTCAATCCTCTCATAACCTTAATCAAGTTGTTTTTGTGCCTAAACACAACGTTTGGATTTTAGACAGAGTCGTTCTGATACAGATGTCAGTATCCACTAAATGGTCATTGATGTCATGTTGTGAAACAGTGAATATAATGTCTAATAATGTCTTTAATATAATGTCTATAATGCCTTTAGGTAACTATATATATATATATATATATTATATATAATATATATATATATATATATATATATATATATATATATATATATATATATATTACCATCCAGCCAGTGGGAGCATTAAATCCGAAAATGGATAATTATTTGTATATTTTTTTAAATTGATATATATTAGCACTTTCTTAAATTAATTTTTTTTTTTTTTTACTTTTTTTGTGCTTTTTTCTGGTAATTTTGTTTTTACTTATTTCTCACTAATATTGGGGCCATTTATTGTTCAGTTTGCTCATCACCTTCTTCCCATGTTTTTGAAAGAAATGAAGTCAGTTCACACTGGTTTCAAAGGGTTAAACAGTAGCTTGAGTTTAACTGTGACCCACACACCAACAACAGTGGTGAGTTTTGTAACCTGCACTAAGACAACAGACTGTAGGTGTGTCTGACCCCGAGAGACGCTTCAGGTTGAGTGAATTATCAGTGTGACCCAGAGAAAACAGGTCTGAACACTTTTTCACCGCCTCCGGCCGCCGATATAAACAGAGAGGAGGACAGCTGTGCGTGTTTGCAGTGGACGCTGACGTGTTGTTGCCAGAGCTTGTCATGTTTTCTATCTAAAAGCAGGAATCTGTTGTTAACACATTGTTGGAAAAGAAAGCGTGTTTATGATTTTGGCGTCACAGCGAGTTTGTTCCAGTCTGGGTGAGTTGGTTTCAACCGTAAAAAAATCATAGTTTGTGGTCCAAAGCTTAGCAAAGTGTCAGTAATTATCATCGAACTACTGGAATTTGTGCAGTTTGTTGCAGCCTTTAAAACAGCCTTTAAAACACATTGAGATGTATTTTATTTTTTAAAAAAAAAAAAAAAAAAAGTCTGATTTGTGTTCAAATGTACAGTAAAGATTAAAGAGGTACACTGTAAAATCTGACAAGTTGATTTAACAGAACGCACAGATGAAGTTTAGTCAGACTAACTTGGTTTACTGAAGTTGCTAATACTTAAAAAGAACAAGGTGATTTCACTCATTTTTAAGTTGCAACAACTTAACAAAATCAAGTAAATACGGATAATCTTTAAGTCATTGTAACAATTAGATATAAAGTAAACATAAATTAAGATAATAGTTATGTTTACTTTCTTTTCCAAGATTATTTTCTTTTCAGCTGACGAAGGTATGAAATGGGGTTTTAAAACTTCGACAAACTGAAATACAGATATGTAATTAGCCTTCAAACTTTAAACTGTTTCTTGTCACTGTTTTCAGTATTTACTGCTGTCTGCATTTGTGAGGCAGTTTATTGCAGCAATAAATGTTTAGACCTCATTTGGATGGTATTCCAAGTAGCTCTGCGGTACACGCTCGAACGCAAATTGCTCCATAATTAAGACTTTAAATAAAATCAAGTTGTCAGAAAGCGTTAAAAGACACCAAAATAGGCAGTTTATTAAAAAAAAAAAAAAACTTCCTTGAGGGAGGCTTATCCTCGCTTTCCTCCAGCTTGTTACTGATTCTCTTCGCCTGACAACTTAGTTTTCCTCCTGGAAACACAGATGTGTGTGTGTGTGTGTGTGTGTGTGTGTGCGTGTGTGTGTGTGTGTGTGTGTGTGACAGAGATTGCTTTGTGGAGTCGCTGATGTCGCCCGCCTCATTTGTTTGGGTTCGCCCGTAATTAACGTGTCAAAGCGCCGCAGAAAGACACGGAGGTGTTAAGGGTGACGAGGTGACATGAAACGGTTTGAGGGCAACTCTAAAAACGCGCCGCGCCGTCACCGCGTCACTCCTACCACCTCTGGTCTCTTTCCCCGAGTACCTCGGAGCGAGGGTTTGACAAAACAGCGGAGATATGACAACGTCTGTCTCCTAGCAACATGCCAGATCTCCTGTCTGTGGTTCAAATTGACTGAGAGACTCTTGAAAGCGTTAGCTCGCAGCGTTGCCACCAGTGCGATAGATAGTCGAGGTTGAACAGAAGACGTGTGATGATGAATCTCTAATCGGGCTGTTTCTCAGCATCCAGGGAAAGTGTTTTTTATTTCTTTTTCCCACAACGTTTACCTGCTGAGCTTCTTCAAAACTCAAGCTGGGTCTTTGTCTCTGCGTAGCACGGTACCTGAACATGCACACAGACATCCGTGCACGCCCACACACACACACACACACACACACACACACACACACACACACACACACACCATGCTGCTCGCTGATGTGCGTATGATCTCATACTCAGTCGGGGGAGTACGGGTCGGGGTGCGTTCGCCGCCTGCTGAGTCACTTCGTGCCGAATAGACTCGAGCAGCTGCAAAAAGATGCACAATGTTAAAACCTGTCTTCTCCAGGAGTGATTCTTATTTACCGCCTCCCATCGGACTTAAAAAACACAAACGCAGACGCCGAGGCAGGCGAGCCTCGAGAAAACACATTTCACTGCTCCCGCTCTTTTCCAGAAAAGTCTGCGATTTTCAGACGTCTCTTTAGAGCAGAAATACTCCACATGCTTCGCCTGGGGGCCACTTTTGGCAGGAGGCCGCGGGCCAGTCGCAGCAGCCCCATACGCGTTTCTGAGATTTTAGGACATTTCTAGGATTTTAGGTTGTTGCTCTGTTTTTAAGACATTTCAGGGTTTAAGGATGTTTCAGGGATTTTGTTGGACAGTTCTAGGACTTTAAACATTTCTAAGATTTTAGGAGATTTCTAGCAATTTTTGGGGACATTTCTAGGTTTTTGGGACATAACTGGGATTGTAGGACATTTTAGGACATTTCAAGGATTTTAGAACATTTCAGGATATAAGTACATTTCTAGGATATTAGGAGATTTTTTAAATTTTTGGGTGTTTCTAAGATTTTAGGAGGTATATAGGATTTAAGGACATTGCTTGGATTTAGGACATCTCAAGGTTGAAATGACGTTTGTAGGATTTTTAGGACATTTTCAGGACGTTTCTCAGATTTTGGGACATTTCTAGGACATTTCTTGGATTTTAAGAATGTTTCCAGGATTTTAGTGCATTTCTGGGATTTAAGGACATTTCTGGGATTTTAGGACATTAGGGGCTTAGCTAGGACCTCTGTCAGGGATGTGGGGGATCCTCTGCTGGCACTTTCTTGATAATTAAGCTCTATTTTGATGCTGCTTTATATGCACTCTGGCACCTTCTGTACACTAAAAGTACAAAAACAAGTCCCAATGTGAATCACTTTATTTTTATTGGGAATTAGAAAATGGTTTGGGGGCCATAAGTTGAGTTTCACTGCTTTGGAGCCTCGGAGGATCTGAGCCCCGAGGTCTGTCCTTAGCAGCGACTTTTATCACCGTCTCTGTGGTGAACTCTTTATTTAATAAGAGAATCGAAGTCTTTCATTCCACAGCGGGATGTACTCCACTTGAAGAAATGAGACCTGCTCTTACAAAATGATTGCTGGCATGCGAGGGAAAAGCACATTATGGCCTGCAGTTAAAGTTATGAGTCATCTAAAGACCACTCTCACTTATGAGATGTTTTCAGGGGAGTCGCTTTTGTTTTTGTTGGAATTGGTTGAACTTTTCAGGGTTTTTATTGTCGAAACGGAGTGTTGACAGCGACATTGTCCCGCAGTTATTAATAGTTTTGAACTAATCCTCATTTACATAGTTTCCATAAGCAGCCTCGTAGCTTAATTAAAAGTGTCGGTGTTTGAAGTTTGGGCAGAGCCGCTGTGCTCGCCTTTATCTCAGGTCTTCAGGATCTTTATTTGAATCTGTAGATGGAGATCAGGCCTCCGGCTGCAGAAATCACGGCGTTCACCTCTTTTCATCTGCTTTGAAAATTGCACATTTTCTCCGTGTAGAAGATGCCTTTCATCAAAGAGCGCAGAGGGCCGGTGATTTGTTTTGCTGATGAGAGTTTTTGGACTCTGCGTGACCTCGCTGAGGGATGATGGGATCGTGTGTGGGAGCATCTGCAGAATGCGCTCACATGCATACAGGTGTGTGAGTCCACATGTACACACACACACACACACACACACACACACAGTACACTCATGCATATAAATCTCTAAAACAATTTAGATAGTGCAACTGTAAAGATGTAAAATATGATAAGAATATAGTTTCTGTATATTTGAAAACATTTGCAAGACAGATGTTGCAGGACTGTTGTTAGGTTTTTGCGCACCTCAAATTTAGTGGAAAAAAAGCCCAAATTTCACCTTTAAGGTCAAGATTTTGTTTTTCATAACTTTGAGAATTGGCAGATGAAAATTTAAAATGACTCTCTTCCCCTTCAGTTTTCATGGCAGAGCATTAAAAAAATACTCAAAGCTGACATTATTCTGATTTAAATTTTCATTGCATTGTTTTTTTAATGACAGACATGAAAGAACTGCATAAAATTTAAGATGAATTTGAAGATGGAAAATATGATAAAAAATATAGTTTTTGTATATCTGAATACATTTTTAAGCAAGAAGATGTAGGACTGTGGTGAGGTTTTTGGTACCTCAAATTTAATGAAAGTTCATGGATTTTTCATGTAAGGTTAAGATTTTATATTTAATAACGTTATATTTATATTTAATAATCAGAATTAAATAATAATTAAAAATGCATTTCTTCATCTATCAAAGCCTCTCTTCCCCTTCAGTTTTCATGGCAGAGTGTCAAAAAAAAAGAAACAAAACTCAGCTGAAATTACTGTGATTTAAATTTCCATTACATTTAATAACAGATGTTAAAGAAAATTTAGGGCAACTTTAAAGATGGAAAATGATGATGTGTGAGTTTGAGAACACTCGGACCAAAGATAATTCGATCAGCGCTGCCTCTGCTCTCTATTTTCTCAGGTGAATTTATTGTTGTTAACTCCAAAAAAGTCTCCTGTTGTCAAATATTGACTTTAGAGAATGAAACCAAACACCTGGAGCGATGCTCCGAACAAACACCGCTGTCCCCCGCTCACCTCCTCCCTCTGGGCGACATCTCAGTGGCGCAGGAGTCGGTGTCACACTCGGGCAGATCTGCGGGGCCTCGCTCATCCAGCAGCCTCGCCAGCTCTGACGCTCACTGGCTCCTCAAGCTGGAAATTGCCATAATGTGTCCTGCAGTGGTCGGCTGCACAGGCCTCTATCAGGGGCTCCATCTGTGCTGAGCACGAACACACACACACACATGCACACACTCACACACAATGCAGCACACATCAAAAAACAACAATTCACCATGAAAAGCATTCAGTTTAAGGTCACAGGAACTCATAAGTGATAAGTGAGCTTCTCATTCCTGAACCGTGAGCATTAATCTGCTGCTAGAACAGCCTCTACTCCAGATGTTCAAGTCCAGAACTGCAGAGATTTCATCCTGTTAGGCCACAAGAGCATTTGTGAGGTCCAACACCTGGCAGGTTTCCATTAACCCTCAAACTGAAATTGCAAATACAAAATACGTTTAGTGCAAACATGTTAATTTTGGAAAAAACTCCCCATTTTTAGCAAAAAGGTTTTTATGCATGCATGAGGTGGAATTGCAGGCTGTGCTTGTCAGTAGGAACTGGCTCCCATGATGCAGCAGGAGCTACAAGAGCTGTTATTGCATCACATAACTCTTCAAAAGTTGAGCGCATCATCATAAAGTTTTGAATCCACAAATCCTCTGTGAAATCGTGGACTACAGCTCCCAGAATTCCCTCATACGCATCCGCTCCCACGTATAAGGAGCGGTGGCCGGATGTAATCATCTCGCAAATGTGTTTTATCGACATTTTGAAAATATGGCTTCAGTTTTGCACAAATCTGTAATAAGTGACCTACAGATTGATGCAGAGATGTTTTTTGTGATAATTTTTGTCAAATTACTTGAAACTGGTTATAGTATAATTTTCTTGCTTTCTGTAGACCTCAGCTTACAGCTAAATGCCTAAAATCTCTCTTTTCTCTAAACTTTACTCTAATCTTAACTGTAACATTGAGACGTTTTTCTCAAGCAGACCTTTTGAAGCAGTGAGGAGCAGCGTATTTTTAACACATCCCTACCATAGGCTGTGACCTTAGTCAAGGACAGACGTCTCTGTCCTTCTCGCCTGTGCAGTTAACATGAAACGTATATGAAAAATGGGCTTTAGTTTAAGTTAATTGAGTTCTGGCTTTACAGACATAGATGGACTAAGGGGCATAAAAAGCAGCTGCTGTTGCCCTTTAGCCTCCGCAGCTCCTGCGCGACGACTTAAATGCACTCCACAAGAAATTTTGACTCCTGTCCAAAACGTGTGTTTGAGAAAATCGACAAACCAACTGCATGCAAATGCTGGCTCAGACGAGAACAAATTTCATTTGGCATGTTTTTTTTGTTCTGTAATATTTACGTCCTTGCAAAAATCCCATGCCTGAAACATGTAGAGATTAATCGACCAATCTGGTACCGTCTCAGCTTTTACTCGCTGGTGACAAACAAGAATATTGAGATTAATTTCATACTTTAGCGTGCGTAAGTGACAAGGCATTAGCATAAAATCTACATGCAGCACCTGCATGACAGCACGTTGCATTTATCTGTCATTTTGAAATGAGTGAATGTCGATTTGGGCGTAATGGAAAGAGCCACAAATGGCATGGACCGACGCCAAACGGAGCTGTTGAGTTTTATGGTTTCTGGCTTGTTGGAAAATGATAGGAAATGTGTTTGCTCCAATCAGTTTCTCTGCTGCTGTGATTGTTATTTGAGGAAGGAAAGAGTGTTAAACAATGTTTGGGAAATAAAGAAAGGTAGATTGGACGAGTGTTAACCCTTTGAAAGCTAGAGCAACATCACTTTGTACTGCTCTCAGATGCCTTAAACCAGTATTTAAACTTCTGAACCCCGAGCTCATTGCCTTCTTCCTATGTTTTTGAAGGAAATGAAGCCAATTCGCTCAGGTTTCAGAGGGTTAAATAATGGCTTTATGGACTCTGAATATCTGTTAAAATCTCACTCGGGTGAATTTTGGGCATTCGCCAAACATGATTTTTGCTGCTACAGAGTTCTCGGTCCTTTTTTTATTTGTTCGGTGGTTACAGACTTCTAAAAAGCTTGCCAACAGTGAAATTTTGTTGAATGTTCGGTCATAAGCCAAGGACCACTGAGTGTCACTCCATCAGTTTCTTCAAAGATTTTATTTTTATGACCAGATAAGGGCTGCGTCTTAAAAGTCCTCCAGCAAAGCGATAATCTGTGATGACTTGGGATGAGAATGTGTTGGCCATTTATGATTATGAAAGTATAGCAGTCTTAGTCCTCTTACTTTTTTCCAGAGCTTTCAACCACATCCTGAAAAACAAAGGATGGGATCTCTAAGCTATTAGTGGACTTAATTCCTATTTATTTAGTCAAAATACACTTCATAAAGTCAATTATAAACTTAAATGCTTAATAGTTAAATCATGTTTTTCTGGCGTATTTGTTAAAATGTAAATTTTCTGTTCAGCCGTAAAAAAGAAAACAGTATTGGCTATTAAATTGCGTGAAAAATCCTTTACATCCGAGGTAACTGCTTTGCACCTGCACCGACGTGAACACACTTCCCATAATGAAGCAGCATGCACATGCATTACATGAGCAGTTACATCACACTGTGCATCATCATCTCGCTGACATTTCGCTGGTTTAAACCTCCTAAGGGTTTGCAGATTAACAAGTTTCTCCTCTGCGCTGCTCTCACAGCCCACCTCCCCCCTGCTGCTTCCAGGTAGTTTATTATATCGAGCTGGGGGGAGCTGTGTGTGTGTAGTGTGTATATAAGAGTGTGTTTGTGCAATTCTGGCAGTGGCGGTTATTTTTAACTTCTGTCTGCGAGGACGAGTGCACTTTCTCCTCGGCTGATTGTGTGCGGAGGCCCTGAGGGATCGTGTGTGTGTGTGTGTGTGTGTATTTGTGTATTTTAGCTCAGTCCTGTGTGTGTCTTTTTCTGTTTGGTCACTCCCAGTGGACCACAGGCATGTCGGGGTGGTGGAGGCCATCGCGCGGTCACTCTGCATCATTACTAAGTCATACGTCCTTTCCCTTCTCCCCCTGATGACGCCACAAAAACACTCAGAATTATTAAAGAGTCACGCTTTCACATAAATAGAGCAGACTGAGAGGCGAAATCAAATCCTGAACTTAAAATGTTTCACCTGATTTGTGTCCAGATTTGTCTTCGAGTTAAGAATCTGAACCGGCTTGTTCAGGACGAATACATGCCCCTGGACCATTTTTTTTAGGAGGTTTTGATTTTGTTTCTATGTAGGTGTGATAGAAAATGGGTCACAAACTGAGCACTTGCTGGAAAGCCGGGTTGCCCTGGTTACAGCTCAGTTGAACCGATAAATCATATCGTTAAGTTGCAGCCGGGGTCGCTTCTCGAGCTCCTCAAGAGCAGATGTGCTATTTTCTCTGCAGTCAGGGAAAAGTTGACACTGGATTGTCGAGCTTTCATTGTTACTTCAGATGATCTCTTCCGTCTGAGTGACGACTGTGTCATCGTCCGGGCTGCGGCGAGCAGAAAACTGAAAACTAAATCCTCAGATATGACAGATCATGATACTTAATGACACTGAGTTTGTGCTGCATCAAGTCAATTAATTTGTTTGGCAGAAAATTAATCACCAGCTATTTCCATAAAGAATTAACTTATTTTCAAAGGAAAATTGCCAAAATTTTGATTTCTAAAGTGAATATTTGCTTGTTTAATTGATATTCGGTAATATTGAAAATTTTGGTTGAACAAAGCAGGCAATCGGTTCACTTTAACTTGAGCTTTTGGAAATTATAAGTTTTACTATATTCTGATATTCTTTGGACCAAACAATCATCTATAGATCAAAAAAAAATAATCAAAAGATACAAAAGAGAAAGTCACTCTCATTTACGGAGCTGTATGTAAACGGTTTGAAGTCAGTGCAGTTTTCATTGACAGCTGAAAGTTTAGATCAAAGCACCAACTCTGTGAGAGGACCCGAGTTTCAACATGCAGACCAATATATTGCAAATTCGGGTTGAAATTAAGTTATTTTTTTGCTTCTTCACAGTGTGATCAATAGGTCAGAGTTTACATTGAACCTGCGTACAAATCCCAGTTGTCTCAAATTAGTTATTTGTGGTATTTTAGACTATAAATAGAAAGATTTTCAACTTTCAAATGAAATATTAGACCCATTATTTCAAAATTGTCTCAACATTATTATTATTTTTTTATTTTATTTTTTTGATTGTTATTTCATGGGCCAGCATTAGCCTAATCGGATTACCATAAAATGAAAAAAAAAAAAACAAAAAAAAAAAAAAAAAAAATTTTTTGCTAAAATTTCTTTTTTTTTAGTCGTTTAAAAAAAAATAGATACCGTCCGAGCCTAATTGGTATCATCATTTTAAAAATAAAGAAGAAAAAAGATCTCTAAGAATTACATGTAAACAGCTCATTTTAATAAAAAAAACACTATTTCATTTAAAATACAACTTAATTTCTGGGGTTTTGATTTTTTCACAAAACGAACTTGTTGGAAATGCCGCCTCTTGTGATTTGATAATTACTGAGGCTAATATTGCCATTTACATTTTTTGTGGTTATTGTGCAGCTTTGTTCTGGTATTTCACGTGCAGAAGACAAGTGAAAAAGTGTTTGTGAAAAGTAAAGTCTGAGCGGGGAAAAGGGGAAGAAATTACTCAGTGAAAAGTATGAAGAATTGATGTAAAGCAGAGGAGGAAAAGCTTTTATAGTCAGAACGTAAGAAGGAAGAAGGAGGAAGGAGAGAGAGCGACTCGGTGTATGGGAATATTGAGCCACAAAGCATTTATGTCAGATCAAAGCTAATCCTTATCTTTGGGAAAAGGAGTCAGTAATACCCGGGGCTGTCTCGCCCCCTCAAGGGCAGCTCTCTTTCTCTGCTTCCCTCTCCCGTGTGCTCGTATTCCTCTCTCCTCACTTCTCCATAAAACTGCCAGGATTTTTCTGCACTTCTTTTTCCTCGACTTTGACTAGGTGACGGTGTGGAGAAACTAGGTCAGCAGGGGAGTGCAGAGCGAGGAGGCAGGAGGGGCGGGGAGGGGTCTGGCCTCCGGACCCTGGCTGGAGAGGGGTCTAGCTGGTGCTGCTGCTGCAGAGGAACATGAGGCTGAAGCAGACGATGCTGACGCCCACAGTGCCTGTAATTTAAGTGATAGTTTACCCAAAAATTAGAATTCAGTCATTATCTACTCACCCTAATGCTGATGGAAAGTCATGTGAAGTTTTATCGTCCACAAAACACTGCGGGAGGTTCACGGGGAAATGGCATTTCCCAAACAATTAAAGCAAATGGTACCAAGGATTCAAACATTAAAAAAAATACATAATAAAACCACAAAATGTCTATACCGCTCATTTGAAGTAATCAAAGTCCTGAAGCCCCAATGTGCCAAGTTGTTTTGAAAAACATCACTGGCAGCATGTTTTAAGTCTCGTTGTAGCCTGTAGTTCCTAGTGTGGGAGCTACGTTCATGTATGGCAGGAGCAACAATAGCTTGCAGTATCTGCAGGCCAGTGTTTACATGCTACCCAGAAGCCTCCCCCACACACAGTAGCTTTAAATCCAACAAAGGGACTTGTTGCTTGCTGCTAACTCCACAAGTCTCGCTCTTTGTGTGGGGGAGGCTTCTGGGTAGCATGTAAACACTTGCATGCAGATACTGCAAGCTCTTGTTGGTCTTGGACGAGCGAGCATATGTGAAAACTTCACATGGCTTTCCATGGGTATGAAGGTGAGTGTAAACTATCCCTTTAAGTATTTAAGGGTGTGAGAATACCTGGTTTTCTTTACAGCCTGAGGAATGCTTCTCCAACATGTTTAAACAGCAGTTTTAAAGCTATGCACAGGATATTTAGGTAGCCACTCAAGTAAATACTCAGGAGAATACAATCTTTCAGTTTTTTCTTTTTTTTTCTTTGCACGAGTTTAAGTTTTTTAATGTCAGTCTTTGCATTTTAGTTGTTAAAGGTTTTGGCACTCCTGCTTTCATATCTGCAAGAACTAGTGAAAGCTGTAGCAATGAAGGTCCTCCAGATTTTGCAGACTCTTTCTGTGATTGTTATGGCCTAAATTGCCTGATTTCTACAGCACCTATTTGAAAAATTTGCTATGCACGTTGCAGTGTTTTTAGGCATTTGTTTGTTTATAAGAAAAATTGAAGGCATCTTGTTCCACTGAGAATAAAACTGCACTGTTATGAGTCTGTGATTTATACTACACGAACATCATCACTAATCGTGCATGTTCAATCTGACTCACATTAAGTCTTTCAGTATTTGCAATAGATGTGGATGCAACAGCCTTTGTGATGGTGTTCATTTGTTGTGTTTCAGCCATTCTCAAAATGTGTTTTGTGGTAGAAACGTTTTTGTAAATTGAGGTTCTTTGTGTTCTACTGCAACAATTCACACGTAGCAAAAAGATGTTTACCTTCATTTTTGTGCTGAACATCAGACAATAGCTGTGCAAGGTCCTTAGCAGTAATTTTTGTTGGTAAATGTTTTGGTCGCACATATCTGATTCTCCACAAAATGAAATAAAGATGTGAGGTTGGTGAATTGTGCAGGGGGCTGCAATAACTGGTGAAACTTGGGGGAAACTACAATTATTGGTAAAATTTGTGAAAAAGTTGTGGTTATTGAACAAAATTGTAAGGTCACACAGAACTTGAATTTGCCTTAATTGTTGCAATTGCGACATGGTGGAGGGTGTAAATGTAACAAGAGATGGTACTCTCAACAGAAAAACTCTCCTATCGTTCCCTGTGGTCCTTTTTGAAAAGAATTTAAACCTTACAAGACAAAGAGTCTGCTACAACCATCTGTTTTCTGTCTTGTTACAGATTTCAATACCTCAATGCAGGAATACCAATTACCAGATCGATACCAGTGTTGTGTTTTCCCAAATTTAAAATCTCTCCACCGCACTACGTGGAACTCATTAGAGTCGAAATGCTAAAACTGAGCTGGCAGCCCATCCTGACTTTAGAAATGTGCTAACCGACAATGAATTCAGATGACAAAACTGTATTTCAGCCTTTAAGTCACCAAGAAAAATACAATAAGATTTTTTTTCTTTGTATTTTTGTGTCCTTGGGGCTTTAAGAACAAAAATCAATATTTATTTATTTCACAGACCGTTCATGGTAATGGTGAAACAGAAGGACATCTAGTAACATCCAGTGCTTTTTTGTGTGTAAAATATCAACCAACAGAACGGTTGAGATGGCTCGACGAGGCTGAGTTAAGTTTGACACAGTTTCCATTAAAACACAGGGACTCATAATGCACTCAGCAGTAGTTTAAATCTGACAAAGGGACTTGTTTCTTGCTGCTTACTCTACAAATCTCTGTCTGTGTGAGGGGGAGGCCTCCTGGTAGCATGTAAACACTGGCGTGCAGATACCGCAAGATCTCATTGGTGTTACGCAAGCGTGCATACGTGAACGTGGCGCCCACACTCTCAGCTACAGGCTACGACAGGGCTAAAAACATGATGCCAGCCACGTTTTTCAAAATAACTTGGCACGTCAGGGCTTCAGGACACTGAGATTAGATTCCATCGACATGAGGGTGAGTACATAATTACTGACTTCTTATATTTGGGTGAACTATCCTTTCAAGGATCATATTGATGCATCTATAGAAACTTAATCTAAGTAGAGTTAGTTGTAGTTTGGACGCTTACCAAGGAGATATTCTGGTCAAGGTAACATGGAGGAAACCCCAGGGCAGACCCAGGACACACAGGTGGGATTATTTATCCCATGAGGCCTGGGAATGCCTCAGGATCCCGCAGGTAGAGCTGGAAGACATGGCTACAGAGGGCAACTTGGCTACCTTGTTTAGTCTGCTGCAATGACGTCCTGGCCCTAGATATTGATGTATCAATCGATGAAATGTTCTCAGAAGGATTCGGGTTTTGATAAGCAGAATCTATGTGGGATTTCAGTTCGATAAAATGTTATCAAATCCCCGTCTCGTTGCAGTTATTTACCACCGCCCAAGGTCGAATGTGATCATCCGCTCTTGTCCAAATGAACCAAACGAAAGGACTCCAGACTGAATGAATCGCTCCCAGCGTGCCGGGTGTGAGCACACTCTTATCTGTCATTGCCGCGTCGGTGTCCCCACAGGGCGCCATGACGACTTTAATTGCCTGAGATCTTGTTTTTGATAAAGGACTGAGATGTACGGCCTTGCAGTGCAATCAGTGGTCACCTTTTCCCCACTTCTATCACCACTTCTCTCTCCAACTCTCGCCCTCCATCTGTCTCGCTCTTCACTCGAGCTGTCTACCCACAGTCATGCCCGCAGGGACACCGGCTCTGTTGAGATGGCAGCGAGGAGAAAGATAGAAAAATCTAGTCATCTTCCCTCCTCAGCAGTTTTCACACTTGACAATTTGGGCGAAAAATAAAAGGAGAAGTCGGCAGGGCCCTGTTTGGTATTCATTGTTTCCTCTGTGCTATTTTGACAGGGTTTAATCATCTGTAAAAGAAAACTATCACGGCTTCCGCATGGATTAACACGGTAGACATGATTATGCAAGAGGAGTAGGAGGAGGAAGAAAATGTTTGTGGAGTCTGAGGCCTGAAGGAGACAGTCGGAAAAGAATTAGCCACACTTAACACAGATACTGAGGCCAATGGTCTCATGAACTCTCATGAACTCGTCCCTTCTGCAGTCCGCTGCCAGCGGACATGTACGATGTTAGCCGCGCTTAATAAGAAGCCCGTCATTCATGATGTAGTTTTTGCTGCGTCTTCCCCAATCAGGGCAACATTTACAAGTGTTAAACAACTAACATGTTTGCAAGCTTTTACTTCTTAAAAACAAATCATGGTTGAATACTTTCAAATGCCAGAGAGGCTGCCAGACTTAAATATTAGAACGTAGGTTAATGAAACACCAACAAAAGTAGAATCACATTTCTAAAAGGTCTTTTCAGATACAGTTTAAACATGCATCTTTGTGTAGACTGTTTTTTTTTTTTTCATGTCTCTATGACAGCAATAGCTATTGCCGGAGGGATTGTGTTTTCGGGTTGTCCGTCCGTCCATTTGTCCCATTCTCACTCACGCAATATCTCACGAGTAACTTGAAGGAATTTCTTGAAATTTGGCACAAATGTCCACATGGACTCAAAGATAACAAAAAACAAAACATCTATGTGGCGCCTCAGTGGCTCTGTTGGTAGAGCGGCCCTCACTGCAGCGGCCACGGGTTCAATTTCAACCTCGGCCCTTTGCTTAATATCCACAAAAAAACAATGCTTTCTCTTCTCTTGTGTTGCAGACGGATGACCATGTTGCCACCAAACAGCTGTGACGTCACCGTGAAGTCGTGGACCGAGGTGGACGTTGTGCTTTCTTAACTTGGATTTGTGCAACTTTTCCACAAGACCTGTTTGGCTCACCTTCTTCAAAATAAATCGCTGTTTTCTGCCAATAAATATTACAAAGGACTACTCATCCATCTTTAAAATATGGAGACTCTTTCCCAAGATTCAATTCTGGAGTGCCAGATCTGCTTTAACTACTACAGCCCTCGCCGGCGGCCCAAACTCCTGGACTGCCGACACACGTGCTGCTCGGTGTGTTTGACCCAGATGCGCAGTAGCCAGAAGGAGATCCGTTGTCCCTGGTGCCGTGGCGTCACTAAGCTCCCGCCTGGGCTGTCCGTGTCCCAGCTCCCGGACGACCCGGACATCATCACCGTCATCGCCATTCCTCACGCCTCGGAGCACACGCCCGTCTTCATCCGCCTCCCCAGCAACGGCTGCTACATGCTGCCGCTGCCTGTCGCCAAGGAGCGGGCGCTGGGCCTGCCGGGGGAGCTGGGGTGTCGTTTCCTGCCGGGCAGCCAGCAGAAGGGGGTGACGGTGGTGACGGTGCCCGAGCAGCAGCCTCTGGGCCTTGCTATGGGGCTGGAGGGGGTGGGGATGGAGGGAGGCGAGGGCGAGAGGAGAGTTACCGGCCCAGTTGGAGGAGGAGGTAAGGGGTCCACGTGGTCTGGAGTGTGCACGGTGATCCTGGTGGCGTGCGTGCTGCTCTTCCTCCTGGGCATCGTGCTGCACAACATGTCCTGCATCTCCAAACGCTTCACCGTCATCTCCTGCGGCTGAGGGCGGGGGGAGGCTGCTCGGACTGCCGCGGACCCCCCCTGGATTAGCCCTGCCTCTCCTCGGGGCGGGACTCTGCTGAGGAGAGGGGACTAAACTCACATCATGGGCATCCAAGGAAACTTCAGAGCAAAGTTTGGAGAAACGGGTGAAGATGAGGAGGATCCACGAACCGTCTGCCATTGTGTCCCCATTTGTTTTTGTTTTTTTGGGAGACTGAAATTAAAATGGAAATACAGAAACAAACCCTCACTTTTCTTTCTGGCCCGTCCTTTTCCGGTCCTATTTTCTCTGAAAGAACACTTTGGGAATTACTCCAGAAATGTTTTGGGCCAGCTGATTTGTTTTTTGGCCAGCTGATATGTTTTCTGGCGAGGGGCCGATCTGACACTCACTCGCACTCACAGCCGTCGGATTGCCCGTTTAGTCTGTGGTTTGTAGAAGTACATCAGTTATCATAGTGTTGTTTAGCTGAGTGTAGGCTCCAACTGCGGCGTCTCCAGCTGGTGCCGCAGTACAAAGAGTTCGGACTTGGCTGCTCTCTGTCCTCTGATGCTGCAGGAATTAATTGTGCAGGATCCACGCCTGGCCCCGCCTGGTTCATCTGGGAAACTCAAAATCAACAGTTTTCTTTTTTTTTTTTTGCATCCCTTCTCCTACAACCTGTTCCTGTTCAGAACGAACTGTTGCTATGGTGGCTCCATGTAGTTAGTTAAAGGGATTGTTGTCAAAGAAAAAGGACAGAATTTGGATTGTGGTTTAATTCATCTTGTTACAGGGGAGTAGGGAGTGGTGCAATTAAGTCTTAAAATTTGCAATCAGTGCTGAAACGATTCGGCATGGAGAGATTTCTCAGTAAATATATTACTGTTTGACATGTTTCAAGCAAAAAATAACAAACATTTATTGTTTTTAGTTCATTTTACAGTTTTGTTTTTCTATTTGCATCATTGTAAATTCTGTATCATTTGGTTAACATATTTGAAGACATCATTTGTGCACTCAGAAGTTGTGACGGTCACTTTTTTCCTAAGAATTTCACATCAAAATGTTTTTGAAGTTGTAATGTTTTGAAATGTTTCTGCAATTGAAGAAAATACTTGGTTCTGAAAATGACCGCTAGTTTCTATCATGTTTGAAATATGGTGGAAAAATGTCGTGGAGCCCTCTTCCAGGATGCTAGCTACCAAAAAAAAAAAAAAGCTCAAAATACTCTACTAAAAACAGAAAAATCTTAAAAGGAATAGTTTGATCATTTGGGAAATACTTTCATTTGCATTCTGTCTGAGAGTTAGATTAAAAAAAAAAGATCGATACCACTGACCATGTGTTACATACAGCTCCAGAGCCAGGAGGTAATTAGCTTATCCTAGCATCAGATTAAACAAACACGATGAAACATATTTCAGTAATTTGTGAGTTTTAGCAGTATTTCTAAAAGTTTTTGAACTTTTCAAACAGCTAGGCTAGCTGTTTCTTGCATATTTACGGGTAGCTACATGCTAACTGAGTTAGTTAGCGTATAGCAGGTAACTCCCCTTACATTTTTTTTTATTATTTTAATTTTAAGGATTATACATAGAGAAAAGATATGTTGCAGTAATTTGTGAGATTTAGATACATTTTTTTAACAATGAAGATAGCAAAGCAAACAGTTTCCATGTGTTTCCAGACTTTATGCTAAAATAAACTCATTTGCTCCTGCCTCTGCTGTATCTGAGAGTGGTATTGATCGCCTCTAACTCTCGGAAAGAAAGCCAATAAGCCTATAGTCAAACTATTTCTTTAAAAAACAGAATATTGGACATCTTTAGGCAACTGTCTTGTTTCTGGGTTTTCGTCATTTCTCTTTCACGGTGCTTCATTTTTCTGTTTTCCCGCGGATGCTTCGTGTGTTATCGTTCATCGATTAGTTGACCTCCAAATACGGACTCTCCAGCTTTGACCGAGCCTTCACCGGCAGCCCACGCACCATCGACTCCCCTCATCTTCATTCTTAATTTAGAAAAGCGGTGGATATGGGCTTCAACGGTGCGATGGTGTGTGTTTATGTGTGTGAGTGATGGGTCAGTAACGGGTCAGGAGTGGGCGGGCGCCGCAGGGTTCCAGTTAATGACGGCTGTATCGATTTATCTGCTTTTGAATATCTCTCACATCTGCAGAGATGGATGTTTCTCTTTTTTTCACTTTTATATGTTGAGGCAAGCGATTTGTCTGTTAACTGTATCGTTAAAGCAGCGGAGTGTACAGTGCACACATACAGGGTGAACTCTTTTGTACAGCAGCCTCGTCATGTACAGAATGATTGTAATTTGTCTTTTTTTCTGATTGTTTTATTTGGTTAGTATTCAGATTTGAGATGATGGAGATCTCCGTGTGTGTGTGTGTGTGTTTGCCAAAAAGAAACAAGTAATTCAGTTACACTTCAGGGCACTGAGAGATGGCACGACACAACTGCGACACAATATAAGGAAAGAAAGTGTTTGGTGTTTTTGGTATTTAGTATATAAATACTGTACCATTGTTGTGAAAAAAATGAGTATATCCACTTAAAAATAATTCTAATATCATAAATCTAAACCACTGATGACTACAGAGCTCCTAAAACAAATATGGGAGAGGACAAAAATATATAGATGAGAAAATGAAGGTAAAGACTTTTTCATTCTACCAAAAAACATTTGTGTTCTCGTGAGAAACTTTTGTAGTCTCCCAAAAAAGTTTTCATGTTCTTGCAAAACTTTTGCATCCTCCTGAGAACATTCGCATTCTCTCACAAACCGTTTTCTTTCTTCTGAGAAACTTTTGCACCCTTTTGGGAAACTCGTCCATTTTCGGGAGAAAACAAAACGTTTGCGTTCTCTTGCAAAATGTTTGTGTTCTCCTGAGAAAATGTAACCTCCTGCAAAAATTTTTGTTCTCCCCAGAAACTTTTGCATTCTTCCAAAAAACTTTTGCTTTCTTTCACAAAACTTTTGCATCCTCTTGAGAAAAGTACTTACAGTAAGCCGGCAAGAAAACTGTACTTACTAATTGCGTCCACTAAAAGTAACATTACTATGATGCAAAACCTAGTTACTTTTGCTGGGCATACAGATTACTAATGTATGAGTCTATATACTGATTTTTAGGGAAATCCTGCATATAATAATATAAAACAACTAGAGTAGTAAAAGTACTTTTCTCTGGAGAAGGAAAAAGTTCTGCCAGGAAACACAAAAGTTGTTTATGAGAAAGCAAAAGAATTCATTTTTTTTTCTTCCCCATGTCCGTTTAGGAGCTCTGTAGATGATCCAGTCACTGAAGGTCAAAAAATAAAGTTTTTCTTAAAATGATGTTTAAACTATTTTGATTTCCCACATGAACACGATTTTACTACCTTAAACCAAAGTCTGAGATTTCCATTTTATGCTACAGGAAATAACTTTTTTTTTGACTGATTTGGCGTCTGATACAAACATAATTTCACTCACTTTCACCAAAGCAAAGAAAAGACTTCAGACATTATATCAGCGATAAATGGAATAAATCAAAACATACGCATGTGCTCTCTGCACAGGTATATTCGGTTATGAAAGCATTTCGGGCCACCATAGGGCAGCTATTTGTTTCACAGACGCAGTGAGAGACGGAGTTAAGTTCAGCTGAACTGGTTCTTCTGGGAAATGCGCGCTGGTTGCAGCTCCTGCTGTTGCTATGAGACTACACTGAAAGTCCTTTTGAAGTGCGGCGCCGCTTTGCTGAAAGTTGAAATATTTTTAGCTCCGAGCACTCGGCACTCTGTGGGCTCTAAAAAAACTTGCTAATTTCTCAGCACTTGAGGTTGAAGTGGTTTTCTGGCGCCGCCCGAGATAACGCTGAGATAAAGGAAATCCCAGTTAAAACAACAAAGTGCATGAATCATTTTGGGGGAAGTCACGAGGAAGGCTATGGGACATGTCAGGGTTTGTTTTTTTAATAGGGCGTACTTAATTCTGGGGTTTTAAGTTGTGAATGATGGCTTAATTATCGTTTAATGCTTTATAAATCGGTATTTTACCATTGTAGGAACAACTTCTATGTTGAGAATAATGAGTTTGGCTGTTGTTTCATTTCTTGCACTGTGATTTCCTATCAAATACTTCAAATCATCAATAGACAGTTAATGAGTTATTACCGATCCACAAAGCATTAATAACCTCGAAAACACAATTGCGAGATGACTGTGTTTCCACTGAGTGATGTTTCATGAGCCTTATTTAACAAAAAATGACAGACACATGCAGTTGGTTTTGTTTCAGTGATTTCATAGGAATTTACCCTTTGAAAGTTGAGCAAATTGGCTTGATTTCTTTCAAAAACATGGGGAGAAATTAGTAAAAAAGTACAAAAATTTACCTGAAAAATAATAAGTGAACAGAATTTTTTTAAAAAGTGCTTTAAGAATTGTAATAATTTTGTATCACAACTTTAAAAAATGTAATTATGCTTACATTTCCCTAGCTTTTTCTTTTTTTTAAATAATTTTCTAAATCTATTACTTTCTTGCAGTTTATGAATGGCTTGTTGTCTTTTTCCCATGTTTTTGTAAGAAATCATACCAGTTTCCAGCCAGGTTTGAAGGTTTAAATAAATTAAGCAGCACAAGAAACTGATGAGTTCAATTGTAGTTTTCTTGCAGGAAACACAAACCAGTATAAATATTACTGAGAGGCTCTTGGTTCACTCCGTTGATGATAAATGAAGCTGTCTTTAGTCTCTTCGCCGATCCATCATGAATGAGGCGCTGCGCGTGATGTAACGGGGGGATGGAGAAACAAAGCACCTCGTTTCTTCACCCTTACAGTGTCTGCACAATGCTGATGTATGAGATTATTGATCCGAAGGCGGTAAAATCCCATCAAACGCTGTAAAATGCTGTCTTGCACAAAACCAAGGACGTGTACTTTGGCTTTTGGCAACATCGCTTTTCATATTTTTCCCTGTTAAATTAAAGATTCTCCAGTAAAAGATCACAAAGGATAAGACAGGATATTTTAAAGGTCTGTTCCTGTCATAATTTAACCTTTTCTCATGACATTTTCCTGTGATTTGAGAGAATATCGCACCTTTGAATCTCACTTTCTGTCGTCTGTAATTTTTTTTTTTAATTTCTAATCAAAAGCTGCCCTGTACAAGACTTTTACAGAAACTAAAAGCGTGAGAGAAGAAAGGAAAGGAGGCTTGTTATTTCTGTGCCCGTGTGTTTGTAAAAAAGAAAAAAAAAAATGCCATGAAGTTCCTGTTGTAGTTTCCTGTTTGTGTCAGGTCGAATGACGGCTGATAGCTGTTTTTGGTGAACTATTAAAGCAAACGCTCTGAATCTGAACAGACTCTGGTAGTCTTCATTTTAATCCGCCTGATTATTTTTCAGCTTTGAACCTTCGAACCTTTGAAATCTGAACAAACTGATGTGATTGTTTTTTCAAAAACAAATGAAGTTACAAATTACAAGAAATTTAGCCAAACAAAAGAAAAAAAAGACAAGAAAAAAATTATTGAGCAAAAACAAATTAAAAACAAAAAAGTTGAATAAATAAAATAAAAAAAAGAATAAATTAAAGAAAAAAGAAAAAAATAAATATGAAATTATATATTTTATTATTTATTATATGATTTGAATATGCTACACAATAAATAATATTAATAAAAAATAAAATAATACAATTAAATATATAGATAATACAGTTAATAATAATCATAAATATAGTTTTCTGAATTTTTTCCCCATTGTCTTAATATTTTCTTCTAATAATTTCTCTCTCTCACTCTACACAAATTTTTGAGGTTTAAATGCATTGGTAAGTCATTAACACAAGGGTTAACACAAATGTTCATTTACTGCTTCAACAACACAGATAACCTTGAAAATGTTTCTTTTTTTTAAAGAAATGGACTCCACTAAAAGATGAAAAAGAGCTAATTTCTTGCAGTGTTATTTATCGAGGTCCCATATTTTCACGGCCGAGTGAACTCGGAGGAGAGCAGGCTCTCTTTGTTTACCCTCCGGAACCTCTTTTCTCCTCAAATATTTATTGATATAGTGTCAGGGAGGTAATTAACGCTCCCCAGGGACCAATTTCAGCCGGCTTTGCTGCAGCAAAACACCTCTATTCCTCACGGGCGGCGGTGGCAGAAACACTCATCATGGAGCAGCCATCTCTGTTCACTCTGAATGACGAGTTTGTTACGTTAATGACCGCAGAGTAAGGTTTTATTTCAAGTGCATCAGTGACGAAATGTGGACTATTTTACCCTCAGTTTTCAGGTTACTTCATTACAACATTCATTATTCTCCAGCATTTAAAGAAGGTTTTTTGGAGCTTGGTACTTATAGTTTCATGTATATTTAGTAGCTTTTTTTTTTTTCAAAAACACACATATTTATAGATGTATTAATCAATTTTAGGATTCGATCTTTAAGTATTTTGGGTTCAGGAGTCATTACATAAAACAATCTATCAGCAGTGACAATTTCGAAGCCTTTCTGGAGCTTTCGGTTGGGTTACATGTTCTTCCTCACGATGAAGTCGACATGAGTGTTTGGGACATGTCAACAAGCGAGTGTTTTTTTTGAGTTGTTGAGTTAGAGTATTTCTATCCGTGTTTGTTGTGACAAAGCGGGTATCCTTAAATAAGAGTTTGGAACATTTCTAGACTCATTTCTAACAACAAAGGAGGATATTTTTTTAAACTAGAGTTTGGGACGTAACCTGCCTGTTTTGAAGTGACAAAGGCGGTCATTTTTTAATGAGAGTTCAGGCAATTTTAGGCGTGTCTGTACAACAAAATCACGTGTTTTACAAGAGATTTTGACATTTCCAGCTGCGTTTGTGCGGCTTAAGTGGGTATTCTTAAATTACAGTTTGGAACATTTCCAGGCTCATTTGTAACGACAAAAGAGGATTTTTTTTAATGAGAGTTTTTGGCATTTCCTGCCATGTTTGTAGTGACAAAAGAAGGCATTTATTAACGAGACCTCAGGCGATTTCAGGTGTGTTTGTAGCAACAACACTGTGGTTTTTTTTTTAAAGTGTTTGGGACATTTACAGCTGTATTTGTTGCAACAAAAGCAGGTATTTTTTTGAAGAGAGTTAAGGACATTTCCAGAAATGTTTGTAGCAACAACAGCGGGCATTTTTACCAAAAGTTTGGGTACTTTTCTGCTGTGTAGCAACATAAGTGGGTATTATTAAGTGAAGCTATATAGCAGAGTTTCAGGAGCAGGACCACACCTCTACGCACCTCAACCGCGCCTCTTCCGGCTTAAATATCCTCCTAACCCGATCTCCCCCTTTCCTTCTCGTTATTCTGCACGAGCGCGTACCGACACACCACGTAGCGTTTCGCTCTCGGTCGACTGCAGTTCGCTCTCTCGAAGTCGAAGTCGTGATGATGGCCCTCGCCGTCTCCATCTGGCCGTGCAGGCGTCCTCAGGGTCCGACGCCGACAACTTCTCTGTCGCGTCCGTGCCGGAGACGCCGACCTCGGCAGTGCAACCGGCCGCCGGCCCCTCGGTTCCCTTCTTGGTCCGTGTTCCACCCGGCTCCTCTCTGCTCACCATCCAGGTGTACGGCTCGGCCGATGGTTCCTCTGCGTCTCCTGGTCCGCCACCCTCAGCGGAAAGAAGAGGACGCGGTCGCCCCCGTGCAGCCCTGCGCTGCCGCGGTTCTCCTACTCCATCGCCGCGGAGGACGGTGGCGGCCTCCCGCCGTTGTCTCGACTCTGCCGGCTCGGCGGCTCGCCGTCGAGCGATGTGCGCTGGAGCGCGGCGTCACCACGCTCCAGCGAGGTCTCCCGATTGCCGGCCGCCTTTGCAGACCGGGGAATACCGTTTCGCACAACTGACAACAAGCTTTTCGACATCCTGACATCTGAGCGCTGCTCTGTCAACATCGGCGCGCTTCCAGGTGACGTCATCGCGGCGGCTCCCGTCGTGCGCCATGACGTCAGCACCTCTGTTAAAGGGCCGGTTCGTCTTCAACCACTTCCGGCGGCCTGTGCTGAATAGGAAGCAGGGACATGCTGCCTCGGGCGAGTCAAGTCAAGTCTAGTCAAGTCAATTTTATTCGTTGAGCCCATTACCACAAAACATGGTTCGCCTCAGTGGGCTGTACAGTTTATGACATCCCTCTGCCCTTAGACCCTCACATCACCCAAGGGAAAACTCCCAAAAAACAAACAAAGAAAAAAAAAAAGTCGCTTCACCTCGGTCTCACTTCACGGAGGTCAGGTTTGCCTGAGGCGTCTGATGTGTCGTGGCACCCTCCCACTCCCGCCAGCTCAGTTCAGAAGCTTGGCTCCTCATGTAGACGCACACCCGACTCCGGTTCCTCCATATTCGACCTTGCCTTTCAACATCTAAACCCAGCTTTCATGCCCCTGATCTGGAATCTCAGAACACCATCATCAATAGCCTGTCCCCATGCAACTCTCTCTCCATATCCGTCGGCTTGGAATTGTTTCCACAACTTTCAGGACATGCATAACATCACTTTTCCTTCATTTGATCTCATCACCTTAACCTGCTTCATCACCACACCCCTCTGTCTTGGGAAATTAAAATCCAGACAATCAAAGTCTACCTCAGCGGCATTTCGTTCATCTCTAAACTCCTAACCGGTAGTCATGGCCAGCTCATGGTCATCCCAGATCACCTCACTGCTCAGAGGCCTCTCACGCTAAGAACCAGCCCAAAATCCTCGTAGACTCACATTAACCACGGATCTGCTGTCACGCTGTATCCACACCATCGGCTCCAGATATAGCATACCTCACGTCAACCAAACTCTGGAGGCAATGTTCATCCTCGCCTTCTTCCGTTTCCTCAGATGCTCAGAATTCACTGCTTCGACCCTTCGATACGATCCACGTCGGCACGCCTGCCTCTCGGACCTTTTTTCTCTAACGACACCATAGTTTATTTTTATAAAGAACCAAAAAACCAACTAATCTAGCCAACCCACTCCCGTCTTCTACTTTAACATTCAATCAGTTCTAAACCCCTTCCTTATTCTCTCCAACTACTTACATTTCCGGAAATCACAAAGCAAATCCCAAGATGACCCTCTGTTTGCATCTGAATCCGGCCAGGTGGTTACCGACTTCTGGTTCCACCAACGCTTCCGTCAGGTCCCGTCATTGTCAGGCATCTCTCCCATGCATCACTCCGGACATCCTTTCAGAATCGGAGCTGCCACCTCGGCTTCCCGCAGCGGTATACAGGAACACTTTATTCAGATCATGGACAGATGGTCGTCCCAAGCTTATCACCGTTACGTCCGTTCCGACCTAAGAGATCTCAAATCGGTTTTTTCCTCTCTTATATAATGCACGCTTTTGGGGGTCTGTCGTGCCGGGGAGCCACGGCAGATTCCCACCAAAGCTTCCCCACACCGCACTCAACCATCAATGTTTATACCAAATCTACATTCATGTCAATAAATTGTTAAAATTAATTCCGATAGAGTTGTGGTCCTTGCTAGTGAATGACCGTTTTAGGGAGACATGCTCAGCTGTGTTTGCAGTGACAAAAGCAGGTATTTATATATTTGACACGCTGGTAGTTGTCTTGTTTTTGTTGCCACTAATGTTTGTGCCTGTTTCCGCAGTATTCTCTGGATGGATGAGGAGATCAATAACTTGATTTTTACTCATGCACAGTTTCAGAATAATGTACGTGGGAGAGGGTAATTCACTGACTCGCTACACAAACTCTTCCCACACAACAAAAACACTCTCAAAACTCTTCAGATTTCCATATTGTTTTCATTTTCTTTAAATAAGAATTTATGCAGCCGAGGAAAAAAAAAAAAAAAAAAAGTGTTATAGATGTAAAGAATCCCACAAATTCTCCTGCAGCTTGTTTTGTGCGAAAGCTGCAGCTTTGATTGGAGTTTCTTTTTGATAAAACGCTACCAGCTCCTCTATAAACACAACAGCTACTTCCTGCAAAAACATTTTGATCTGAGTGCAACTTAACCCTCCTGATGTATCCACCGAGCAGATAACTTCAAAGAAACAAACTCATGAAATGCTGAAAATCAAAATGTAAGTAACTCGCTAAAGTTTTTCTCATTCTCACCTCTATGGCTGATTATTTTCATGTTTTATTCAAGTCAAGAAGTCAGAGATTCACATCTTATTAAATGCCAGGTTTGTCACAGGAACTACTTTCTCGTATCAGCGTATTATGTGAGCGCTCTCGAGGATGTATCATGGATTCTTGGCATACGCTCGGGCGACCGTCGTCTTTTTAAGCCTGGCAGCAGATGAGACTTCTTTTCCTCATGCTGCGAAAAGAAGGAAAAAAAAAAGTATATGGTCCCTATTTGTAGGAGGCAGTGTTGGGTGACAGTGTGCAACGGAGTGAATAAAAGCAATATCAATTTTTCAGAGAACACTCCTACAGTATGTCAGGCGGCTGAAAACTTAAATATTTGAAAGGAATTAGAGGACAAAGTTCTGTGTTGCCCAAAAATGCAGAGAGAGGAACGATTCGCAGAGATGGAGAGAGAGAGGAGTGCGACCCGGAACATTATTTTATAAGACATGCAGAAGATGAAGCGAATAATTTTCAGCACTAAAGTTACGCTGAAAAACCAGAGAGAGCCAGTGGTAGAAAGTACATCTCAAGAGTTTCATACTTGAGTATTTTTATTTTATGCTACTTTATACCTCTACTCTAATACAGTTTGGAAGCCAGTATTTGACTCTCTGCTGCTCTAACCTTAGCTCCACTCCCCCAGATATGTTTGACAAGAAATAACTCCCTAACCCTTCTTTACTTTGCAGATTCAGATTTTAATTTTAATTTGTACTGCCAGGTGGATTAATCCACAAAGATGCATCATCATTTATTTTTTTTTCATATATTTCTTTCATTCTTTTGAAACTTGAGCAAATTGGCTTTATTTCTTTCAAAAACCTGGAAGAAGGCAATTAGTAATAAAAAAAGAAATCACCCAAAAATCATAGAGAAATTAATATTAAAATACAAGAAAATCTGAAATCTGAATCCAAATGTATGTGCATTTTGTTGTGTTTCTTGCAACGTTTTAGTCATCAAATGTGGGTGTAATGTTGTGACCTTACATTGTGTTTCAGGGACTTTTTAGCCAACAAATGTGGGTGTTTTGTAGCAACCTATTACTGTTTCTAGCAATTTTGTAGCCACCATATGTGGGTGTTTTGTTATGACCCCCAAAAACTGGGTATTTCCCTCTTATCATAAGCAGTGGTTTTTGTGCCTAAACTGCAACACCGCTGCAATATAAAGTTTCAACTTAAAGTTTCAATGTAACTACATAATAACGTGTAAATGTAACATCTGTGGTTTGCAAAAAATGTACAATTCCAACATTTTTCTGGTTATTGAGTTGTCTAATGTTAATCAAATCGTGGCCTTTGATGTTGAAATCCTCCTCATTGTCTGCACTGGAGCCGACATGAAAGCTAATTCAGCCAGAAAATGATCCCCAACAATTTGCATGTCCATGAGTGTGAGTGTGTGACTGAGTGTGTGTATGTGTGTGTGTGTGTGTGTGTGTGTGTGAGAGCTCTGCTTCCAGGACAAGAAGCTGCAGTCGGGACCTGAGATGATCAAACAAATTGAAATATGACAGCCGGAGAAAATGACCTTCAGCGTATGGACGAGGAGGAAAATCAATTTCTGTTACTCGTGCGATTGTTCCTTTGGTGCAGGTAATGACAGGTTAATTAGTGTGTGTGTGTGTGGGGGGGGGATGCGTTTGCATACATGCGACCCTCACTCTGAACAGATGGCTGGTGGGTTTTCAGGGTACCAAGGCCCTCATTAGCATTTTGACAGCGTCCAACACGCAGGAGAACATTACCGATCAATCCCACGCTCATGAAATTCAGGAGATAATCTTTTTCTTTTTTTTAAATTCATTTTGTGGAGGCCGACTTCTTATTGAGAATTCAGATTTTTTTTTAAACTTGTAACTCCAAAACTTGCCATTTAAAACACTAAAGTTGGAAAAAAACAGTAAAAATAAATGTTTTAAAGCAGAGTTTGGAGAATTAGACCTCAAAGGTCACTTTATCATGTTGATTTTTAGTAATAAATGGTCAGGGCAAAATTAATGAAGGGATTTCTTTCCAAACAGCACCCACTCTGAAGAAATAAGTGCTGGCATTCAAGTAAAAAACATTTCTTTTTAGGTAATGAGTCATTTTCGGACCTTTGCTTGCATAATAATGATTTTAATGACAGAAAATGTAATAATAATTTGACCCATGATCCGCACACTTTTAAACTTTTCTCCTTCCAGAAAGGACAGGACATTAAATCAATAGAAGGACTCATCTGATTATGAAGAAATGGAAGAAACCTGGGGACAAATGTCCATCTTATGGACACTGGATGTGAATCGGATCGTTGTACAATTATTATTTAACTTTATTATATTGTGCCTCTTATTATGCAAGTGCAATGCCTCCCCCTTTATTTATTTAGTTTTGTGTTATTTCATGTAATGTTATGCAATATTATGGTTTATATGCTTGCTGCTTGAAAAAAAATGAAAAAGTAAGAGTTTTTAAAAAAAAGTCCAAATTGGATACGAAGTTTAACATTTTAAAACAAATCAATTAAATTACTTTAAATTTCTGTTATGAACTACATAGCAGTTTAATTTAAACAGATACAAGAATTAAACTTTTGTAAGAAATTACATGAAATTAGGCCAAAAGAAACAAGCCTTCTGCTCATTGCCTTTTTCTCCATTGGTCAGGTTTCAAAGATTTACGTGCTTGTGAAAGGCATCTGAACGCCCAGCACAAGAAAACTTATTTCAAATCCAGGTTTCAAAGGGTAACAAAGAGAGGAGACTTAACCCAGATGCAACCAAAGCAAACAAACTCAGCTGAGAAGCTGGTGAGGAGAGACAGATCAGCTGATTGGTGCGTCAGTCTCACCAGGTGCTGAATTCTCTCTAATGACCATCAACACCTGCAGGATTCAGCAGGGAGACGCAGAGGAGTCTGCTCCACATTAACAGGATTTTTTGGATATTTTGAAGGGGAGCTGAGAGAGTTTTTTTATCCCATCATCAGTCTTGTATCAGCAGTAGATGTCTGGAGAAGCAGACAGTGAGGAAGGTTAAGAGCAAAACATATTTTAGCTGCTTAAAAAGGCCAATATCAGTGTGTGTGGATGTTATCTGAGGATATCACCCTTCACGTGGAGACAAAAGGATGCCTTTGTGGACCAGAGTATACAGAAGAAAAAAAATGCAGAAGGACACTAAACGGGCTAAAAAACTGAAGTTTGAACTATCAACCCACAGAGCTGCTGCTGCCAAAAGTTTGTCACAGAAAACTTCAGGATCTTTCTGAACCAGCAGATGCCAGCACGTCACACCTTCCTGGATGTATTGTAAGTTGTTTTATTTATTTGTTGGTTTTTAGTGTGATTTTACATGATGGTTTGGTACAGTGTCTTTCTCTTACTTTGAGAGAAATGTTCTCTGCAAACTCTTGAGTGGTCTCAGTCTTGCTGCAGAGGTGTTAATGTCTATAATCAGTGTGACTGTCTGGACACAGCAATTTCCAAAAACACGAAAAACACGAGCACGCACCAGATTAGATATCTTTAGAAACGTTTTGTTTCAGTCAGATTTTCTGACAGTTGGGCATTTTTGCGTTGGAATAAAGAATTTATGCATTTGAAAAAATGTAATGCCATAAAAGGGGCTGTCTGACAGAAAGGTAAAGCAGTAAAATATTGTAAATGTAGCAGCCACTTTGATCAGGAACATGCAAACTTTTTTGGGAGGTAGCCAGACTAGATCATGTGACAATACCTGCGGGTCCTGAGGCTGAGGCTGAGATTTTTCACCTAAACTATCTTTAGTTAATCATATCATCATCGTCACATGATGAAATAAAGAAAAAGACAAACTACAGTAGATGAAATTATAAAAGATGTCATCACATAAGCGTGAGTCTATAAAAACAGGTTTTAGTCCCTAGTATGGGTCCTATTTTCCCACAATGCCTCTTAATAGCATCTTTTATTTGACAAAACTACCCCCGAAATGTTAACTTATTTCAACCCCCTCATCTCACATTTGTAATGCAGGATTTCTGCTAAAAAAATTATTTTAAAAAAGCTTAAAACATCTAGATTTTTCTCTCTCTCTGACTGGATTTAGCTCCTCCATTAAAAATTGACGCACCTGTTGTCAGTTGTTCTCCTTGTGTCGAGTAAACTGATCTGATTTTTTTTGTCTGTACCAAAATGTTTTCAAAACACTGAGCTCGCACTGAAGGTGAAATATGTTTCCACACCAGAGAAAGTTTTTCCTCGCCAGGTTGCTATAAAGTATTCATGATGTTTTGATGCAGTGAACTAAAAGTGGGTTACTCAGTAACGGGGTCAAAAACGAAATTCACTGCGCACTTAAATAGTATATGCATGAACAGATAAAAGTGCTGTCAAGCATCTGAGATACTCTGAGTACACACGAATCAGAGCTGATATCTATCTGGTTTAGTTCAGCTCAGGAAATGACGAACCTCACGTCACTCCTGCTTTTTAACCCTTTGAATCCTGGTACAACATCAGTTTCCTTGTGCTGCCTTCATGAGCTTCTTACATGGATTTAAATGTTTAAAACTCAAGCAAATGGATGTGATTTATCTTAAACACAAAGCTATAATTAAAAAAGAAGGAAAAATGTTCAGAAAAAATTATTTATAATTATTATTATTACAATGACTACCAACATTTTATTAATATATTCGTTATTTATTATTTTATTATGTTTTCATTTATATTATTATTTATTTATTTATTTTATTATTTTGTTTTTTCTTTTTTGTTTAACATTTTTCTTGTCTTTTTTTTATTTATTTATTTATTCAAACTAAATTCAAGGTCATTTTCTTGTAACTTCTAACTTTTTCCTGTTTTTGAGAGAAATCAAGTAAATTTCCTTAAGTTTAATAATAATAGTAATATGAAAAATGTCCACTAAAGTTTTGTAATTTATCATCATTATTAACAATTTATCTATACATTTATATATATGTTTGTTTGTTTTACTTTTTAACCTTTTTTATAATGCAAAAGTTTAGGTAACTTTCTCATAACTCATAACTTGTAACTTCTTCCAGTGTTTTTTGAAAGAAAACCAGTCAATTTACTCAGATTTCAAAGGCCTGATTTCCTGCACGTCCACCACAGAAACACTCGGGCCCGACTCGAGGCCCGACTCGCTCTAATCAGCAGCGGACCTTTTGCTCAGACATATTCTCGCTGTAGCCTTTGCCATGATCAGGGCAGATGGCCAAAAAAGATCCTGAACCACTTCCAGCTCCCGGCTTACTCTCGGCAGGCCACATCTGGCGCAGAGAAAACAAGTGTGAGAAGTCGAGATTTTGTTTGCAGCGCTGCTAACCGCACAATAGAATTCACGAGCGCGCACGAAAGTTCGAGAGGTAACCAAGAGCTCATCGGGGGACGGTAAAAGAAGAAAAAACAGGGCTTGCAATTTGAGTGGATGTAGCTGCTCCCATGTGTTTGACTCATTTTCTTCACAGAGGATGCCCACGAGGTAGCGATGGGGTATAAACAACAGATGGTACGCTTTATCAACGGCGAGCACTCGGCTCCTCCGCTCAGCCCTCGTGCTATTCTTTGAACTGAAGTATTGTTTGCTTCAAGTGTCGCCCAAACCGGCTTCCTTCCTCCCCCGAGCTCCAGGACCTGAAGTGTGTACACGCAGTCATTTCCCCTCCCCTCCCTCCCGCTTCTCTCCTGGAAATCCCTCTCTGACGCCGACAATACCCCGATTCCCTCGTGCAATTACACTTCAAGGACTTAATCACATCGGTTGACACTCGCTGCTTTTTCTGCCTCGGGATTCCTCTGGTTTTTACCTCTACCGATTGACTCCCCCCCGCTTTGACTTAATTACCGATTTAATAGACATGGTTTTACGTTTTCCCTCCTCGTCTGTCTCTCCCAGCCCATCAGTGTCTTCTTATCTTTGGAGGAAGGGTGTCGAGGATCACAGGGATGCCCGTTAAGAGAAAGCTTAATTAGGAGTTTAGACAGCCGAGAGCGTTGCTTGTGTAAGAAGTGGCCCCTTTTTGTCGGAGAGTTCACTGTCAATCTTTTGCAGGGATTGTTGGCGTGTTGAGGATGGAGATTGGGAGAGAAAGGCCGAGATGGATTTCAGAGTTTGTTGTGTGTGGGTTTTTTTCCCCTTTAAGCTTCTATTTAACCCGTCACTTTAGCTTTTCCTCTGTTGGGCCTTCTTATGTAAGATTAACATCCCCGCCGCACCATGAGACATTCTCCGTTTTGGAAGTACAATAGTGCTGAAACCGATTCAACATTTGAAATAATTGATGAATCCTTTTGAAGTACTTTATCAAATAAAAATGAAAAACATTTGTAGCCGCAGCTTTTCTCTGTCTCACATCATCAAGAACTGATGATATTTAAACGTAGCACAGAAAAAAAACAAGCAAATAAAGACGGCAACTCGAGGACAGTGGGGACTTTTTTTTACCTCCACGCCGAGGTCGTTTCATGACCAAATTACAATTCAGCGATGTGACAGAGGTGAGAAAATGTAACATACGTCACACTATTATGCATGTGTGCATGTGTATGAAAAATATGTGAAAAAACCCACAAAGACATTTTTTGGAGACTCTCCATGAGGCTGTCTTGATGTGCAAACCACAGAGGAGCTGAGCGGCTTGTTTCAGTCCGACCTTTGTGGTTTGGAGAGTGAAAACCATCAATTGGCGTCAGTCTTTGTGACGGAGCGCTCATCCTTCATGGCTTCGATACCGAATCACTGCAGATGACAACAGAGGCGGTAAACAAACAGTAAGCAGTTCGGAGGGAGCGGACTCATGCACTCGCTGACACTTTTCCTCATGAAGTGTTTTGGCTAAATCATCCGGTCATGTTTATTCATAGACTGTCAAAAGAGATTAAAAGAGAGATGATGAAAAGCAGAGATAGAAGAAAATTAAAGACTTGAGATATGTAATCTATCACAGTGAAGTCTTTGTTAGCCTCATTTTTAGATTAATGTGTGTTAGTTATCGTCACAAGATTACGCAACCGTCAGCAAGGACCAGGGCCAAGACTGAGCTGTGCCAAAAACTGGTGTATCCTCTAGTTTTGTTGTCTGTGTATGAAATCCAGTGGATGAACTTTAGTACACACATTCATGTTTCCCTTGGGATGAATTATAATAACTTTGGTGAACTTTTTTGTTTTAACTAGTCCCATCATTGTGTCCAAAAACAAAAAAAAAAATCCCTTCCGGAACTCAATTACTGTCATCATTTTAAAAAATATGTCTAGGTATTTATACATCATACTTTCCATCTATTTCACCTTGTATACTTTTTACATATTTCTCTGAGCAATAATAATAATATTTACATCACATACAGAATGGTTGTGGGTTTTTGTTACGATCTGTCTCTGTCTTTCCATCTTCTGTGTTCAAATTGCAATATTTTATATAAATCTGCAGTTACATCCAGAGTTACATACGAAGACGGATGTGTGCGTTCATTTCATCTGTGAGCATGTTTTCCAAAAGCTTACAGATAAAACGATGCAGTACCACGGGAGACTGCCAGCCTGTTCTCATTCTGAAGTCGGAAAATACGGCACCTTCGACGGAGCTTTTGGCTTTTATGCCACCTTTGAGACAGGATTTGAGACAAAGCATTAGTCTTGTTGACTTTTGCCTTGAAGCTAATGCTGCTTAAGTGTTGGTAATTTGCTAAATGGTCGGCAGTAAATGCAAAATATGTGAGTTGTAGTAAATCGGCTGAAAACTGCTACCATTATGGACCTTTAAGTAACAGCACTTAACAAACCATTTTCTCTTGGCTTACCTCCTCTGACACACAGGGTTTTTGGGGTTTTTTTTGTTTTTAAGGCTGAATCTTGATCTTGATTATGAAGCTGCTGCAGGGGCTCAATTATCCAAACTGGAGTGCTCACTTATTTCTTCCTGGCTGTTTCCTTCTCCTCCTCCTCCTCCTCCTCCTCCTCCTCCTCCTTTTCCTCCTCCTCCTCAGACCATCAAGTGGTAGGTGACCTCCTCCTGACACAACACAACACAACACACCCCAGCCAGCTTTTCTTTCCTGGCAGTCCACTCAGAGTGGCAAACCCTTTTCCCGCTGCGCCCGTAATCGCTCAAATCGCTGCTTCTCCACTCTGACCTGAGCGGCCCTCCAGACGAGTCCACTTTTCCTCTTCAGTCTCTTCAACCAGACGTCCCGCTGGGCACAGAGATTCAGCCATCTTTCTATCCTTTTTATCCGCGCTGGCGATAGCTGAGAATGTCATATTTTTCATGTTGTCCGTCTATCCATCCCACTAATTCTCATGAAATATCTTATGCAATATCTGAAGAATGCCTTCAGGAAATCTCTTAAAATTCAGCACAAACATCCACTTTAACTCAAGGATGAACTGAAAAGATTTTGATGGTCAAAGGTCACTGTACATCCGTCACTTACATCCGTCTCACTCTGGTAAACACATTATCTCATGAACATCTTGAGGGAATTTTTTCAAAATTGGCACAAACGTTCACTTGGACTCAAAGATGAACTGATTAGATTTTGGTAGTCAGCAGTCAAAGTCATTTGACCTTGCATCAGTCACATTTTTGTGAATGCAATATTGGAAGATGGCCTTGAGGGAGTTTACTCAAATTTGGCACAAATGTTCACTTGGACTCAAAAATGAACTGATTCGATTTTTTTGTAGTCAACGGTCAAGGTCATTGTGACCTTGCTTCAGTCTCATTTTTATGAATGCAATATTGGAAGACAGTCTTGAGGGAGTTTACTCAAATTTGGCACAAACATTCACTTGGACTCAATAATGAACTGATTCGATTTTTTGCAGTCAATGTGGAAATCATTGTGACCTTGCATCAGTCACATTTTCGTGAATGCAATATTGGAAAATTGTCTTGAGGGAGTTTACTCAAATTTGGCACAAACATTCACTTGGACTTAAAGATGAACTGATTAGATTTTGGTACTCAGCAGTCAGTCAAAGTCATTGTGACCTTGCATCAGTCTCATTTTCTTGAATGCAATATTGGGAGATGGCCTTGAGGGATTTTACTCAAATTTGTCAAAAATGCCCACCTGAACTCAAGAATGAACTGATAATCTTGTGGTTGATGATCAAAGGTCAAGGTCACAGTGACAGCTTAAAACATGTTTTTTTGCCATCAATCAAGGATTCATATGCTCAAATTTTACACAAATGTCTGACATTTTATATCTAAGAGGTCAACTGTGACAAAATATTCTGCATAAAGACTTTTCTGGCCATCACTCAGTTTTAAGTCAGGAGCAGACGAGGAGACATTAGTCAGATACTGAATAGGTGACTGATCTTGAAACTGTGCTGATTGTAGAGATCTTCTGCGTGCAGAGTTTGGTAGAAAGTCCATGTTAATTATCGATTGATGGAGAGACCTGTTTAAAATTGCTCTTGACAGCCGTTATAGATTTTTTCCTCTCTGCATCTTACCCACTGCACAATTTATAGCCTCCGAAAAGTGCCGTATCAAATTTGTTCCACTTTCCTTCAGAATTCTGCAAAAGCTTCAAACCCATTGAGACAACATTGATCCTCTCTGATCCCAAGAGGGTGTTTAAATGTGTTTTTCTGGTGGTCAAACACTTCATCCTCAATTAGATGATTTCTTGATTAGATTTTCGGCTCAGATTATTTGCTGCCAGTGGTGACAGGGCTTTAAAACGAGCTGATGGTGGGATTGATGCCATTTCGACCTTTGCTCCAGGTGGTAGAAATGTACATTTGCATATTTTTTTACATGGATTTAGTTTCTCTCCCCTGACCTATGCACTCTTAAAGATGTAGTCCTTTCATAAAACTATGTTTATGGGTAGAGGATCCCTCACACTCCCAGACAGAGGTTGTAGCTGAATGAATGAATGAATGAATGAATGAATGAATGAATGAATGAATGAAACCTTTATTGCCCTGAAGGGAATTCGTCTTGCAGCAAGAGCATAAAAACATAAATTACAAAAGACATCAACATCCATACTGGACAGCACATACTAACATAAAACAAATCAGCAAAAAGCCCCGAATGTCCTAAAATCTCGAACACTCTAAAATTCTAGAAAAGTCCCAAAATCCTAAAAATGCCCTGAAGTTCTATAAATGCCCTACAATTCAGGAAACATCCTAAAATTCTCCAAACATCCTAGAAAAGTACAACTAAGACAGTTTAAAACTGATGATTTGTATCACTATGCAATGAAATCTTTTGCAAGGCCTAAATCTCAAAGTGTCTGATGGTGTTGATGGTTGTGCTCTAACGTCTGACATTTAACAGCTTTGTGTGTTTTGATATTTCATATAGGCATAAACTGAAATTAATTCTGCCAGCAGAGGAGCGAAGCGTTTGCTCTCTCCATTCCACTTCGCCACTCGCCGATGTATTTCCTCGACTGTCCCATCGCCGGTTTAATTTATTTACCCACTTATTGATTCAGATAGTTCCCAGCAATGCATGGCTGTGTGCAAATTATTGGACTATACTGGAGTATTGACTGTGGAAACCTTTATTGTGCCATCATCACACAGGCCTGCGAGCCAGTTTTCTGCAAGCAGTGCATTTTTTATGCTCACAATCATAAAGGCAGACAAGCAAAATTATGCACACACACACACGGAGGCAAACACCTGCACTTGCTCAGTGTGAGACAGCCCGCTTTTCTTTGCAGCCCTGCTCCAGCTTGTCTAATCCATCAGTTGTGGAGGAAGCGCTGGGCCAGCCGTTTTCACTAAATCCCCCGACCGTCGAAGTCATCAGCCCGCCTGCCCGTCCTCGCCTCAGGACCTGAAAAGATTTTAACACTGCACACGTATTGTTTTGGCTGGTCCCTAACCTTAAAGAGGTTATGCAAGTAATACTCAACTTATGGCCCGCAGGCCACATCTGGCCCCTGATAGGGACCCCCCCCTAACATCCTAAAATGTGAGAAACGTCCTAAAATTCTACAAATGTCCTGAAATCAGAGAAATGTCCTAAAATCAGCCCATTGAGCTGCTTTTTACCAAAAACAAACAAACAAAAAAAATGTCTTAGTGAAAACTGTAACAGGTTTTTGAGTTACTGATATTTTCTTTTCATTTATTGCTTGTGAACACGCATGCACACACGTGCACACACACAGTCATGCATTTTGACACACATGATCATACACTGATAAACTCTTGAAGACACACACTTGCTCCCCCAGTCGCACATCCTGTCAGCTCTGATCTAATCAGGCCTGACTGCTCGGGAAAAGGCTGCTCTGACATTTACACCCCGACTGACAACATTGTTACTAACTGTCAGTCAGTGTGTAACAGGAAATGCTTGTAGACCGTGTGTGTTTTCATATTCTCATGAGGAAAGCTTTCATATAAAAATCCTTTCACATTTATGTATTTTTTATCATGAGTGGGAAATATATTGCAACTAGAATCCTGACTGGCCCATTAGCAATGTCCAGATGTCCAGTAAAAAATAAAGCTGTAAATACAGTTAGGGTTATTTTTAAAATGTCATAAAGTATCTCTGCTTTGATTTGACTTTGCTTGAACAGGACAAACATCTGTATGAGCAGTTCTTTCCACTGGAATGCAGGAAATGTGCATTTACGAGTTTCCTCCTTTAAAAGATACATCAGAACACAAATACTATTTCAAGACCGCCAGACGAGGCCTGTAATTACCTTTGATCTGATGGCACAGCAGGGGGGAACACAGATACAGCTAATAGCCTGCATGCATGCCTTGAAAGATAAGAAGAAAGAGACAAAACCGACTTAAAAAGGATCAAAAACATGAACTAAAGTGTGTGACTGCCCTTCTGCTGGGCTGCTGTTGTTATCTGTCTGTGGAGCTGCAGGCTGACGTGTCGAAGTATCAACCTATTCTCATTCCCAACTTGCACAAATTCGTATTATACTGTCCATTATAATCCACCATTATAATCTTTAAACATGTATTTCTTGCCTTTCCTGGACAAGATGTCTTGATGTCTTTCTTGGGAGTACAGCTACAGACAAACAACTTGTAATTATTCTACTTAATGTGGCTGATTCAATCAGGATGATATTGGCGATTATTTTAATGTTTCTACATGAGAGCAGCGACTGCATTTGACCCTGTTTGAGGCTCCATTTCTACCTGTTTTGATGCCATCGATCTGTTTACGCCTCTCGGCCTTAATGAATGCACCGGGGAGGCCGGGGAGGCGGCATGACGGATTAAAGGAGGTCATACTCAACTCAAAACAAATGTGTCTAATCCTGGGAATATGCATCATGCTGCTTTCTGTGGACGCTGCGGCCTGACAGGATGCTTTCTCACCATGCACCAATTTCTGTCAAATCCACCCTCATTCTGACACACATGAGATGGAGACGTGCTTCGGACAGGACTTTCAAGGTCACTCAAACCACTGCGCTGCCCTTGAGCAACATCCTTGATGGTCGGAGGAGGAAATGACTTCAGTCTTTGTTACCGTAACTCCTTCTGGGTGGGAAATAATAGGTCACAAGCTGTTAAAATCTCCTTGAAAATAGAAATGTAATGATCAAAATACACGCTGCACCTGCAGAGGAGTGAGCACCGACTCTTTTGTCCCCAGATTTGTCACTGGAGTCCAGTCTGGGGGGCCGTGACACAACTCGGCGGCTCTCGCTTTGCTTCTTTTGGTCGGAGAAATGTGGAGTCAGAGGTGAAGAGAAATGCTTCAATTCACTTTCTCACCAGAGGAAACTCAGTCTTTGTCAGTTTGTGAGTCTGCCTGTGGGATTGTAGTTACAGTGTGAAAGAGATGCTTTATCTCTCTGAAAACAGCATAGTTGGAAAAACAAGATCATTTTTTAGGAAGTTTGTGTTGTGCTTTACATCCACAATTGCTTTAATGTCCAGGTAAAGCAAAATCACTGATTTCTATCTAAACACATCAAACATTTTAGAAAATATTTGTTGAAAACGAGAAAAGATCAGCAGCTGTGTAGTACTGCATTGAGGTGTTTGACCGCTAAACTGTTTTTCATCATTTCTGTGTCCAGGATTTTTTGGACATGCCTAAATCCCTGCTCAAGGATCACTAGAGCCATCCTGAAGTGAGAATTTAGTCATTATCTACTCATCCTCATGTCGATGGAAAGTCAGGTGAAGTTTTATAGTCCACAAAACACTGCCAGAGGTTCAAAAGGAAAAGGATTAAAAAAAACATAATAAAATCACAAAATGTCTTCGTACTGCTAGTCCTAAGTAATCCAAATGTCCTGAAGCCTGCAAATTTGTTTTTAAAAAACCCGTCACTGGATTCTGGAAATATGGATTCTTGTTCCTGCAGAATTAAAACATTTCTTTTAGATCTTTAATACAAATACCTGAACCTGTATTATGTTGTTAGATAGAAAGATTTAGAGTCCTTCAGACGGCGTTGAGTAGATTACGTGGCCGGCAGGTAGAAGCAGACGGAGGCAGCTGCTCTTCACTCACATGGCTGGATCTCCGTGAAGTGTGTCCGTGACTGATGTACACTGGCAGCTCCCGTGATGCATCGACCACAGTCGAAGCTTTCTCACAAGTAATCCAGGACTGATTATGACAGCCCCTCGCTCTCCATCCATCCCTCGCTCTCCGGCGCTGTAGCCCGAGGCGTGCCCCGCCTCGCTGCTCGCCCTTCAAAGCCCCACCTGAGGACGTGGATGTCGGCGCTCGTCACGACTGACCTCTGATGCTCCGTGCCAAGGGGAAACAGTCTCCAAACTTCCTGCCCCGAAGGCCTCTTTGAAAGCTCCTCTGGTTGTTTGTAAAACTCTTCTCTTTTTCACATCGGCTGCCACCGGTCTGTTAATAATGTAATGAAGTGCCTACCTAATTAAACCGAGTACATTAACATATAAAGTAAGATGAGCCCTCAGTTCTGCTGCAGATGTGTGAAACAGATGCTCCCCGACGAGACTTAAATATTGATTTTTTTGAAATGCCAAACACACGCAACACTCATGCACATTGTCACAGATATTTTCTGAACCCTAATTGGACAGACAGCAGAAGAAATGTCAACTGAATGGACGGATTGTTATGTGAATCTCAAAAATGTGCAGCTTTAAGAGACTGTCACTCCACAACGGAAGCAGCAAGCTCAACACAGAGGGAGCAGATAGCGACAGGAGGCAGGTTTTCATTACAGATTTGCGCAAAACTTAAGCAATTTTTTTGGAAATGTCGATAAAAGACAATTTTAAGATGACTGCATTTCCACTGAGTAATGTTATGCGACTTCTCCTCTGGCAATAATATTCCAAGAAGCATGGTGATGAATGTTCAACACACTATCAGGTTTATTTCTATTGCAGCCACCGCTCTAACCGTCATTATTTCTGATCGAAGACGTGTTTTGCAAGTGATAATAGAAAGGCGAGCCCCTTGCATGAGCGAGCGGCCACATATGAGGGATTTATGGGAGCTGATAGTCCACGATTTCACAGAGAAATTGTGGATTCAAAACTTCCAGATGATCTGCTCAACATTTGAAGAGTTATGTGATGCTCAGCTCAGCTCTTGTAGCTCCTGTTGCATTATGGGAGCCAGTTCCTATTGACGAGTGCACAGCCATAGCATCATGTGACCTATAAAAGTCAAAAAAGTGTTTGCAGTTTTGCTAAATGTGACTTTTTTCGAAAAAAATACCTGAAATACCACCTCATGCAGGCTTAAAAACCATTTTTGCGAAAAAAAAAAAATTACATGTTCAGTTAGCCGTTTTTCATGTTTGCAATTTCAATTTGCACAATTTGAGAGTTAATGAAAATCCACATTATAACTAAAGTGTTAAAACTTAACTGACTCAAGGACTTTCTGGTATTTTATTACGGTTTTTCTCCTTTTTCTTTCACACTGTACAACGTAAAAGTGCGGGGACAAATGTTTCACGCAAAGTTTTTTACTCACCTTTAACCCTTTAAAAACGGACAGCTGCGTCGTATTTTTGTACACTCCAGATGATGTTATTAAGAATTATAGCTTTCTGGACATTTTTCCTCAGCCAAAAAAAATCTACTAATTTCTTCCAATTTGCAGAACATTTTTTGCAAAGTTGAAGATTACCTTTTTTTTAAACCAAAAAGAAATCAAACCAATTTGCTCAGATGTCAGAGGTTAAGATACTTTGCGTTTGAATGCTGCACAAAAAAAGTGATGTTGATCCAGGTTTCAGAGAGGTTAAAACAGCCGGGTGAATAGCCCGGCCCTGGTGAAGTCTTTTCAACACCAGAGGCTGCTGAAGGTCATGGGTACGACACTATTGGAGACATTAGCAACACAAAACCAACAGAAAAAAATATTTCTCAGTTGGCAAATTGAATGTTTTATATGCTTCTAAATTGCTGAAAACACCAATTAATGCAAATTCATTTTATCATCAGTGTACGAAAGTGGCTGCTTTGTCCATTTTATTCTTGATATCGTGGACACACTCAGAGTGCGTTACGTGTGCGTGCAGCCCTGCTCCTTTCACAATATGTGCTTTTCCTGCAGCCCGTGTCTGCACAGCTGGGCTTTCATGTGTGCGTGACTGGATGCACACGAGCTGCGTGTCTTTCTATCTGTCTTCAGCCATGTTCGGTGGCCTCAGCCTCTGGGGACGGACAATCATGTGCCGCGTACGGCTGAGAGTCTGCAGGATCTAATTTAACCCAAACAGTCCACCTGCCGATTCACTGATTAGCACACCTTCAAATAGAAATCACCTTCACCTGCAGACGTGGAAACCTGCAGGCTGCTGGCTCAGTGTCCACAGGGGACGTGGTTGTCCTTCCCAGGTGGTTTAATTGGTCCAGAGCAGATTATTATGATAATGCGTGGACTCATATGTGGGTCAGGGTCTCTGAAGAGGGAGAAAGCAGCCTGTTCTGATTGAAATACATAAAACGACGTCGACCTCTGAGGGGTCTGATTAACAAGTTAGGAACGACAAAACATACAACCTTGATTCCTAAGAAAGGTGGAAAGATGAAAAAAAAGCCAATTTTTCCTGAGACATCACTGCCTGAATAGTGTCACAAAAACAGTTGTTTTCAGTGAGACATTTCTGCATTTCGTTCTGCCACGAAAATTATTATTTATACCTAGATATTGCTGCATTTCCAGCATGGATAGTGCCATAAAAAACAATAGTCTTTTACATTTTTACACTTGGTAGTAGTAGTAGTACACTCAGTAGTACAAAAAGCAAATGTTTTTACAGAGAATTCTTCGCTTTTCTCCCAGGATAGTGCCACGAAAATGGTTGTTTTTAACAGAGACATAGCAGTGCTTCCTGTTGGGATGGTGCCATGACAACCGATTTTGTTGTTGTTGTTGTTGTTGTTGTTGTTGTTGTTGTTGTTGTTGTTGTTGTCACAGAGACGTTGCTGCGTTTCCTGCTATGATAGTGACACGAAAACCTGTAAGCCTTTTCTAAACAGCCAAGTGGTATTTTTATTCCTAAATCTAACCACTTTTTTACCTTTATTTCCATTTTTTATCCTTGATACTTCCACTAACTCCATTAACTTTCTATCTGTCACTCAGGTTTACCTTTCTCTTGCCTTTTTTTCCATTTCTTTTGCCAGTTTTTTTTTACTTTTATATTGCCAACTTTTTACCTCGACATTGGCACCTTTTTAATGTTTCCATTGGCACTTCACTACCTTTCCGCCACTTTATTATAGTTTTGTGACTACTTTTTGACATTTTTATTGCCCTTTTTTAATCTTTTTGTTGCCACTTTTGTCATTTTTTTATTGAACGTTTTTACCTTTACACTGCCACAAATCTTTCAATTTCTATTACTACTTGTTCTTCACCTCATTATTGGCTCTGTATCGCCTATCCCTCCCCACGTGTTGTTGCTTTTTTTGCCTTAATATTGTTTTCACCTGTAAGCTAAAGCTATTAATTATGTTCTTCATGTCTTTACTCTGAAAGTAACACAAATAATTCCCTAAAAATCAGACGTACTTTGATACTTGAGATTACATTATGAAGTGATGGGAAGAAAATCTGACAGTTTCAATCATATGTTGCGGTTTTTTATTACATTTTTATATGGTTCCCTTTCTGTTGCCACCATTTTGGTAACATCTTATTTCCTAGAGTCACACAAAAACTAAAGAACCAAAAAATCAAATATCCTACTCCCAGAAAACAACAGACAGAGAAAAATCAAGAAATATATAGGAGACAGTGCGAGTCCTCTGCAGGTAAAGATGACAGCGACATGAAAGAGACAACACAAGTACACATTCTGCTTTCTGTCTGATATCGACATAAAATGATTCAAGGTGGGAAAAACATTTTTTATTCTGCACTTCAGACTGTTTTTTGATCCTGCGAGATTTGTCTCGGTCCTGCCTGCTTTGCACATTTTTATTATTAATGTCGGTGACAGACAACCTACGTCTTGGAGACTAAATATGTGGATTGAAATAAAGTGGTGGTGGAGGTGTGAAGTGATCCAGGAGGTGTTAACTACACTTGTCAAAGGCAATGGATTAGAAAGAGGACGCTAAATTTAAAAAAAAAAAAAAACAACAAAAAACCACTGGCCCTCCAATACTTCCTCTCTCATCCTGCTTCCAATTTGTCTGTTTGTGTCCTTCATCCCACGAGAAGAAGCCCGGTGCTTCTTTAAAAAGAAATAAAAAAGTGAGGCATGATAACACAAACTGAATCTGACAAATTGCACTGGGCACACAGTGTATTAGGTATCGGAGACCCTTACGATGAACGCCACTCTCTGCAAATAGAAAAACGACGAGGGGACTGGAAGCAGACGTGATGGAGGAGTGGAGAGCGGGCGGATGTGAAGTGTTTGTCATATTAGAGCTGGATTGGGATACGGCTACAGTGCTGGTTGTGGTCCCTGTGATGAAGCTGCCAGTCCGCTGAATCCCAGCAGGCCGGTTTGTTTACAGGTTTCCGTCATGTTGTCAGAGCCGGAGGGACGGAGTGTGTGTGGATGTGACTCCTTCCACATAGACTGAGTGCATACGCGGGGGTGAAATGAACCGTCCGTATCACTTTATTGGCTTTTATTCTTAGAAAAATTGTCATATTGTTCTTTTAAAAATCGTTATCTGCTTCAGTTTTTATGCCTCCGTGCTGGCTATAGCTGAAGCTGGAGGCATTATGTTTTTGGGTCGTCTGTCCATACGGTCAGTTCAGGAATTTTTTTCAAAGTCAGCATAAATATTCACTGGGAATACCACCAATACTTTGGTGGTCATAGGTCAAAGGTCAAGGTCCCTGTGTCTGTCTGACTATTGTGAATGCAATATCTTAACTAAACCTGGGAGGAATTTCATAAAATTTGGCACAAACATTCATGTAGACTCAAGGATACACTTTTTAGATTTTGGTGGTCAAAGGTCAAGGTCATAGTGACCTTGCAGTTGCCCCATTCTCATTCATGCAATGTCTCAAGAACACCTTAAGGGAATTTATTCAAATTTGACAAAAACCTTCGCTTGGACTCAACAGTGAGCTGATTACACTTTTGTGGTCATAGGTCAAAAGCACAAAAGTAGAAACAGAAAGGGAAAAATTACAAATAGAGAGAAAATAGAAATGTACAAAAGAAGCTGTATTAGAAGCATAAAAAAGTGGCAATGCTATGATAAAAAGGAATGCGATAGAAAATTTTAAAAAGTGTCAATAAAAAGATTAAAAAGCATAGTGTCACTGAGGGAGCACAGGTGCGTATTTTGTGTTACTATTCTGCGTGTGTTGCATGTTTTCCTTATAATGTTTTCGTCCAGCTCACACAGGCGTTTGCTGTTTGGCTGATTAGACTTTAAAGTTTGGCCAACTTTTCTGCTGGTTGCTGAAGCTGCTCCCTCACATCACACCAACAGGCTTCCATCCAATTCTTCAGGTTTCCATCCAAATACAGTCGAAATTTTAACTGGATTTCCAGAAAACTGACCACCCCCCAAAAAGTGCATTTTCCATTCATTACTGTTATGCAAATATTAGGAGCTGGCTCGTTGTGATAAGCAGCTGGTGGAAAAAAAATAGTCTCATCATCGCTTCACACAGATCTGATGTTTTGGTCTCTTCAGCCGGCGTTTAAGTCACGTGCTTTATATACTTCAGGATTTATTCATGAAGTTTTTGGTCAGCTTTGTCACATTTTGCTTTTATTAATGTGTCTACCTAAGCGGAGAAAAAAAATGTTAATGAAAGTTTTAACAAAAGGAACAATGCAAAAGCAAAATGATTACAGTACAAAGAAGAAACATTAGCAATAGAAATGACACATTTAAGTGGCAAATGAAAGGTGAAATGGCAATGGGAAAAGGGTAAAAAAGTGGCAATTTTTAAAGGGTAAAAAGTGGCATTAGAGGGTTAATAGTAGCATTACAAAGACAGGGGAAATGCGTCAATGGAAACATTAAAATGAGGCAATAGAAGGATACAAAGTCATGATAGAAACAGAAATAATAGCAATAGAGAGTTTACAAAAACTTGGCAAATGAAAGGTAAAATTCCAGTGTATAAAGGTTTAAAAAATCGGCAATAGATAAAAATGTTGCAGTGTAAAGGGGAAAAATAGCATTAGAAAGGAAGGGAAAGGGTGTCAGCTGCAACATCAAAATGTGGCATTAGAAGTGGCAACATTAAGGTAAAAAGTGTCAACAAAAGTGTAGATTTAAACCAGAAAAATGGCATCGGAAGGGTAAAAAATTGGCAATAATAAGGTTAAGTGGCCAGAGAAATGTAAAAAAATGCAAATAAAAAGGCAGAAATTAGCAGTGTAAAGGTAAAAATATGGCAATAGAAAGAAAACAAAAAAGTACCAACAAAAACGTCAACTTGTGGCATTAGAAGAATAAATAAGTGGCAATATTAAGGCAAAAGTGGCCATAGAATGAAAAAAAGTGGCAATAAAAAGGTTTTTTAAAAAAAGTGGAAATGTAAAGGTTCATTAGATTTTGATGTTGAAAGTCAAGGTCACACTGACCTTGCATCAGCCACGTACTTCTGAACAAGAAAAACTGAGAACTCCTTGAAGGAGTTTCCTCAAAATCACTTTTGAAACCATATCATTACCCTTTCTTTCTTTTTTTCTAACATTTTTTTAAAAAAAATAAAAACCCTCAAATTGCTATTTTTGTAGATTTTTTTAAATTTATTTTTTAACCTTCATATTGCCACTCATATTGCACAGATTCATAGGTTTTTCTAGTTAATGGGGGAAAAAATTACAGTAGCTTAACATGGTTTTCTATATTATATGGTTGATACTTGAACTTTATATAAGATTAACCCTTCTGTATCAGCCACTTAGCACCCAAGACTGAGTGGGGGAAAAAAATCCAAAAACAAAGAAGAAAACAAAAGAAATGAGCAGATTATGTCTTAAAAAGTAAGGCTGTGCACCAGTACTGTAAACCTCAGAGAGACGCCGAAGGCACGACGCTCAGGAGAGGCTCTGCTCTCAAACGCCCTCGTGTTCTGCTGCAGCTTAAAGAGATAACGCTGAAATAACCCATCGCTGCACTCATGAGCCAAGCTGAGAGGATGGGACAGACAAAGACGGAGAGGAGACAGAAACTAGAGAGGGGACGAAGGGAGTGAGAGACATGATGGAGGGCTTGGAGGACTCAAGCAGACAGACAGTCGAACTACAGGGAGACTGAAAAGAGGTAGAGACACGGACAGAGCGAGATAAGAGGAGGATCAGACAGAGAAAGCCCGGCAGCGGTTTGGGTCTGTATATATGTTTCGCTCTCTAACTCCACATGTCAAATGGGTTGGACCTGCTCGTCCCTCCCAGGGCCTCCAGTTTCTTTCCGCCCCTCAATTTCCAGCAGAGCGAAGTGTGTTTTTCCACTTCGCATTAGGGGATGATTCAGTGGGTCTGCTGCGGTTTACCCTCAGCAGGATTAGAGCGGGAAGGCTTCTTATTATCCTCCACCATTTGAGCTCCTTCGTCTGTTAGAAAGAGCAGTGGAGCTTAAGACAAATTACCCCCTCAGTGCCTTTTTCGGATGGCACGGCTCCGGCCCTGGAAATGGCCCTGGGAGAGGCAGGCAACTGGGCAGGAGGGGAGGATGGGATTGGGGCGTCTTTGAGGAGGGGTTGTTAGGATTTAATTTATGCAGCCGAATGGGGCAAAGTGTCAGGAAAGACTGGCGAAGGGCGCTGACATGAGCTCTGAATGCTCGTGACAAGAGATTTACGGCGAGGAGTCATGGGAATAAGGTCACAGCGAGCGCAGATCGACTCAAGACTTTGGTCAATTCACAGAATAATAAAACCCAACAGGCTTCTAAAAAAATAAAAAGTTTCTTTCCCTCCGAAGGCTTAAAAGTGATATTTTCAACTTTGACTTTATATTTTCAACTTTTTTTTCTTTGTGTGATTATAAACTGTAAATGTAAAAGCCACTTAAAGACATATTTTATTCTTGGCAAAAATGTTGGTTCTTGTCATGCAGGTTTGGATATTCATGTTTTAACAATAGTTTCTGTATATTCTGAATAGTGTATAGTAGTAAACTAAAGTTATTTTTATATTTTCCTAACTTCTTATATTATTGTTTACAATGCAAGCTAAGTCATGTACCACAGCTATGGTGACAAAAGAGGGTATGATGACGTTTTTGACTGTGATTATTATTAATTATGTATTGTGTAGGGACGTGTTTCACTGTTTATGTAAGATTAGAAATAGGACATCAAGTTGGTATTTGACCAAATGAAATATTAGTATGAGTAATTTTCTATATTATTCCAAACCTCGTTAAAGTGTTTTCCTGCCTCGTGTGGATTCTACAAAACAGAGCTGAAACGCGAGTCAAAACCGAGACACTTTGCAGACTAAGTGGCCTAAAATGAATGAAATTTTTGAGACGTTTGGCTCTGAGTGTAGTATATCTTCAGGCAGTTTTACAGACGATTTTGTGAGTGATTTTTTTGAAATGACAGTGCCTTGAACATGGTTGCTTTTCCAGCTGGGATTCTGCCTCTATAACTGAGCATTTTAAGCCAAAAAAGGGGTCTTTTTCCAAACCAAAACCAAGTGATTTTTGTGCTTAAAGCTAACCACCTGTTAACCAAAGCACTGTTAAAACCAAAAGTTTCAACATACGTACGTCAACACGTGTTTTTCTCCACCACAGCTGATTCAAATGATCAGCTCGTTATGACCTTGTGAAGCAGCTTGATGACCAGCTGAATGTTGGATTCAGCTTTGTTGGATCAGGGAGAGATCAAAAACATACAGGACAAACGGTACTCGTGGAGAAGTTTGGGAAACACTGGGCTACATGTTAACCTACAAAGGTAAATGCGGTTTTCAGAAACATACAATGCCAGCAGTTTCTCTGCCAATTTGGTTACTTTGATGCATTTCTGCTCTTAAATCCATCATTCAGCTTGCAAACATGTTAAAGCTAAAAATTTAAATCTGTATGAAGCCATGTTTGACCTCTAGAGGGCAGAAAGATGGCACAAACTTACCGATAAAGCTGCATCCAATAATAGTGCTGACTGATGACATCATGCAGGAGGTTAGAAAGCGTGTTTGATAAGCAAACATAAAATCTGATGGAGAAACATAAAGATCTGTGAAGCCTTTGCAGACTGCTGAATGTTAAAATAAAGAGACAAATTAGAGAAAAATCCCCGGTGTGTAATTGAAGTGTTCTGCTCAGCGTGCAGCGGATATGAAAGTACAAATGTAAATCCCAAGAATATTATAGGCTCATCTTCTGTGCAATTTCACTGTTGAATGCCACCCAGCAGGTAAGCGGGAGCCGCCGATTTCAGACTTATTCCTTTGTTATTTTTTTTGACAATAGAAATGGAAATTCACAGTAGTGGAAAATATTGTAAAGGGCAGATTATCTCTTTGATTTTCTTTATTTTTGCCTTTTTTGTCCTTAATTGGTATGACTTTGATTGACACGAGCAATTAAGTGGAGCCTCCTGTTTCTAACTGATTGATTTCCTTTGACAATGTTTCATTTGCTTATATAAAATTGCAGCAAAAGCGATAAGAACAATTTTTGCGAATTGTTTATGAGGCTCAGGTACAGCAGGCGGTGTGTGTGTGTGTGTGTGCGTGCGTGCGTGTGTGTGTGTGTGTGGCGGGCGATGAGCTTTTAATCAATGCCAGCCATTATCGCTGCTAAACAAAAATAAGTCAAGCAAATTAAGCACTTTGAGGAGAAACTGTAATGAAAAGTGAATCAGCTGCAATAACACTTTGGAGGACAATTCGGCGTATGATTGCACATTAAAATAGCTGCTTTATCTTTTTAAGGACTCACATTTCCGTCATGCTTCAGGGGACTGCATAACGCTCTGAAGAAGCAGTTTATTATTAAAAACTGCTCTGAAAATGTTGCCACCCAGATGTTCAGAGAACATAATATCTTTTCTTGCATCCGTGACAATTTTCTCATCTCGGGGCAGTTTAACCCTTTAAAATCTGAGCAAATTGATTTGATTTCTTGCATAAACCATGGGAAGAAGAAAATAAGCAAAAATGAGCAAGAAATGAGTAAAAAGTTACAAGACAATTACCTGAAAATAAGCATAAGAAGAGGTCTAAAAGGCAAATGAGTGAATGGAATGACCCCAAAAAGTGCTGAAAAAACCTATAACAAATTTAAATATATAATCACAATAATTATGAATATTGATTTCTGGAAACTTTTCCTTGTTTTATTATAAATTTAAATATTTTCTTATTTTTTTTATACTTTTATTTACTAATATCTTGCAATTTGTGGGATCTTTGTTGCTGACTGCCTTTTCCCTCAATGTTTTCAAAAGAAATCAAACCATTTCAGTTAAACATGGCTTGATTTTTCTCAAAAAATATTGTCAGAAAGCAATAGACAATGAAAGAAAACATTACCTGAAATTTACTAAGAAATTTGTAAAAAGTAAAAAAACAAATGTTTTCTTTCTGCTATTAAAAGAAAACTATAGAACAAAACACAGATATTACCTGAAAAAAGTGCCTAAAAATTACAATAATTTTGTTACAGAATTTTAAATATCTATTTATGATTATTATAAATATAGTCTTCCCATAGCTGTTTCCTGTCAAATTTTCCCATGACATTTTTCTCTAGCTAATATAAAGCTTTTCTAAATCTACTAATTTCTTGCAGTTTGTGAAAGTATCCAGTTGCTGGTGTTTTTTTCCTTCATGTTATTCAAAGAAATCAATTTGCTCTGGGATCAAAGGTTGAATATTTATGAAAGACAAACTGATGTTGGTCCAGGTCTCGATGGGTTAATGAAAAAGTGAAGCCACATTCTTTTTTTCCTTTTTATTACCAAGAATACAAAAAATATCTACATTCACATACCACTTACTGCAGCATGACTGACCACATAGATTTCAAGTAAACGTCATCCAATCAAATTATCAAAATGCACCTTCACTTCCTTCGCAGTTTGTAAAATCCTTTTTTAAGCTTTTGGTGTTCGTGTTTCGCTGATTTCTTCTTTTTTTCATCCAAAATGTCTCTTTTTGTCCATTTTTTTCCATTTGGCACTTAATGCAGATTATTCTCTGAAGTCCGCAGGATTGGAGGATTAAGCCAACGCATCGTCCCTGACGGGACAGATCATCAGACTCTGGCTGGGCACGGTGGTGGATCCCGAAAAGAAAGGCGACTCGGTCGTGTGCTCGTCCAGGTTCGGGTATGATGTGCTGAACATTCACATCTTGATGAACATTTCAAAATCCAGGTTGGCTTCCCTCATATCCTTATGAATGAACTGCTTCATGTTTTTTCAGGGAAAAAAACAGAGTTACAATACAAATAGGTCAAAAATGATACAAAAACAATAATACGATAAACATATCAACCTGGAAAACCCACATGGGATTACAGCATCTCCATCTCCTGTGCATGTCATGTGACATTTAGAGAAAACTCGACTGAAAACAAGAGCTTTTACAGCAGGGACACTCAAATTACTTTGCCTCGGGGCCAATCTTGCTAAAAAACAGGGGGCCAGGGGCCAGTCACAGCAGCCTCATACACGTTTCTAAGATTTATTTATCTTTGTAGGATTTTAGGGCATTTTGGCAATTTTAGAACATTTTCAGGAATTAAGGACATTTCTAGAATATGGAAATATTTCTGGGATTTTGGGATGTTTCCAAGATTTTAGGACCTTTCTAAGATTTGAGGACATTCCTTGGATTTTAGGAGATGTTGTGGCTTTAGGAATGTTTCTTGGCTTATAGGTCATTTCTCTGATTTTAGGACATTTATCGGATTTTAGAACATTTCTCAGGTTTTAGGACGTTTCTAGGATTTTAGGACATTCCTTGGGTTTTAAGACTCCCTTGGATTTGAGGACATTCCTAGGATTTTTGGACATTAGGGGATGTAAGGGATCCTCCACTTGCATGCTGTTTTATGCACTCTGGCACCTTACGTTGCTAAACGTACAAAAACAATTCCCAATGTGAATCACTTTATTTTTGGGGGATTTAGAAAATTGCTGGGGTGCCGCCTGGCACCCTATCGGGGACTACATTTGGCCCGCGGGCTGTAAGTTGAGTATCGCTGTTTTACATCATGTATGTTACAACATATACGTGATCTTTTAAAGACTTCCTCACATAACGGCAGTTTAAGTACAGTGTTGGTTTGAAGTACCCAAATAAGTTAGCAAAAAAATATAAATACAGCACATGAAACAAATAAATTAAGACCTGCCCACAGATGAAACAGAAGAGGGACGCGTCTCTCGATTGCAGGAATGACTTTCCTCTTTCATTTTTCGCCCTCAGTGTTGCGGCTCATGTTGAAAAGCTCTGAACAGTGGATCAACCTCTCAGAGTTTGTCTCCCGCGCTGCTGCGAGTTAAGGTCTCTCTGGTTTTTTCATCTCTGCCATAAATCGCGCAACACTTTGAACCAAAGGGGCTCTGCCTGTGGCTGGGTCAGGCAGGGGAGTTAACATGTGCTTTGAAGCCGTTCCTTTGCGGGTCTTGCATGGCTGCCAATCCAGCCTCAGTCTCTGGGGGGCAGATTTAAAACCAGCTCACACTGCTGCTGCTGCGGGCGTCTCAGGCCTTCAAGGCTGCGGAGAATCGAGGCTTCGGCAGGAATTCAAGTGCTAACAGTCATGGATGCAGGCGTGAGCACATCCCGGCTTTATTGTGCACACATTTTTGTCTGTTTGATGTTTTTGTCTCTTTTGTTGGCCATTTTTGTCAGATTAAAAAGGCAAAGGTTCTGCTGTTCTACCACATCGGAGGAGTGTTTGTCTCCAGCACGCCGTACATCTCCGCCAGTTTTTTAAAGCGAGGCCCCCAGTCGTTCAGATAGTCGTACTCGTGGTCCGTATTGGACGTCCCCGACTGGAGCGAGCTGAGCGACTCAGCGATCGAGCCTTCTCCCTCGTAGGCGTAGGTCTGCAGGGAGTCGTAAGGCGGGGCACACGGGTCCATGTCGGCCTCCAGGAGCTTCGCCAGCACGTATCCGTGAACGTTGCTGTCCCCGCCGCCGCCCATGACGCACGCCTGAGGGACATAACGCGACAGGCTCTCGATCTCTGGCAGCATGTCCTGTCTCATTTTGCCCAGATGGTGGTGCGCCTCACGTGGGTTCCACATGGCGGCGATGTCGAAGGCCTCGGTGTCCTCCTCGCCGCCACCTTCGTCATCATACCGCACGATATTCTCGTGGACGTTCTCTTCCTCGTCGCACAGATAGGGTTTCTTCCGATGGGTTCGCAGGGAGAGCATGAGCAGGATCATCACTGCACGAATAAAAAGATGAGAAACAGTCGGACAGGAGAATTTTAGAGATGATGTTTACCTTCAGTAGGAAACGACACATAAATCATTTTAGAAATCAGAAACATGGTGGACGTATGGACAGACTATGAGACAGTGGGCGCTCATACACAGATTTGCAAAAGGCCCAAACAGAGGCACAGGCAGCAAGACACAAAGACACAGACGGTGAGGTGGTTTTATTCTCTCTGCGGTCATTTTATGTCTCCTAGTAGTTGTTGTGTGTCTTTTTGAGGTAATTTTGTGTCTTTTTTGTGTCTCTTTGTAGCCTTTTATATTTCTTTGCAGTGGTTGTGTGACTTTTTAGTTGTTTTGTATCCCTTGTGGTCATTTTATGTCTCATTGATTGATGCCGTCTCTAACTTCCTATATTTGCCTCATTTCATGACAAACATGCAGAAAAAGTCTTTCCAGACAGAAAACGTCAGACTGCATTTAAAACTTTAGTAGTTTGATATAAACGCAGTGACTGAGGGCGAGCCTCGGGGCAGCGTCGGGCCTTGATTAAAATCTCTGCAGCACTTCGTTACGCACCCTGACCTTTCAGCTGGGGAGTGTTCTTTTGAGTATCTGTTAAAATCTCCTCTAGACTAAAATAATCAACCTTGAAAAACATAAGAAAAGGTTGAAAAAGAGGGAGAATAGCACACTTTGGCTTGTCTTAGTCTCTATAAACTCTTTGAACTCAACATTTCAGAGTAGAAATCCTCGGTTTGGAGAAAGAGATATCACAGGAGCATTAAATGCATTAAGCTAAGCCATCTCCCAGTGTGACATCATCCGGGATTAAATATGGGTTTCCTTCTGCATCCTGGCAAACGTCGGGCGTTCATTAGCACCAGCTGCCCTATAGCATCACACTTTCTTCTCCCCTGGAGGCCGATATGGACCCACTTTATCTCTCCCTGCAGACCTGTGAGGATGTGCAGGAGGGCTCAGCTGGTCGACTCACTCTGCTCCGCCGGGAGGCAACAACACATTCACTAAAAACATCTTTGCACACTTTCAGTATGAGCTCATTGTTTCAAAAGACATAATAACTCTGCTTTATTCATTTTAGACATCGTTAAACATAAAATATGCAATCGAGAGATGATTATATAGCCTTTTAGTGTGTCATTAGCTCATAACGTCAATGATATCAGAAAACTTTTACTGTCCTGCTCATTTTTAAAAACCTGTCACTTTTTTTTTTTACATTGTCACAAAATATTACAAAGACATTAATATAATGTTACTAATTAGACTTTATTATTGTAAGAGTTGGATTTTGGATTTTTTGAATGACTTTGCAACATTGGTCGTGCACAAGTTAATTATCTTGTTGAAACTAGTTATTATCTTATGAAACAATTTCTTATTGTGTAAGAACTAGTTAATCATCTTGTGGGAACTAGTTCATTATCTGGGATAATCCCATATCTATATGGGAACTCATTAACTATCTTGTGGGAGCAAGTTATTATCAAGTAAGCAAGTTATTAAGTTAATTATCTCATCTGCGTGCAGAAGTTAGTAATCTTTTGGGAACTAGTTTCTTGTTGTAACTAGCAGATTATCTTGTGGGACCTGTTTTTTTTTTATCTTGTGGGAACAAGTTTTTAGCTTGAGGGGAAAAAGTTAATTTTATTTTAAGTTATTTTTTTAATTTTTATATATTCCAAAGCCAAAAACATGAGCAGAAGTGTGAATTAAACAGTGTCACGACAGCATCTCTGTTTGACGCTTTGTTGGATTTGGTCTGTTCTGTCTTTTTAATTTCTTGAATATTTCTTATGTGCTCTTTACTTTCTTTGTCTCTGTCAAGAGTTTCTTCATGTTTGTTGTTAAAACTTTTGTTAGTGCTGTATCTAAAACTTTTCTGAAAAAAACATTATAAAAAACATTACTCAGAGTTTGGAGTAGTATATTTTGTCACTGTTATCATTATTTGACAGAAGGCTTCTGGCTCCTCTCTGCAGCAGGTCATAACTCACCCAGCAGGACGAAGATGCAGGCCAGGATGGCGATGAGCGCCCCTCTGCTGAGGCTCGCGGGCAGGCTGTACGCCTCTGCATTGCACGACATGACATTGCCCTCGTGGTCGCAGCTGCACACGCGGATTGTCAGCGTGCTGGTGCTGGTCTGGACCGGCTGCTCGCCGTCAGAGATGAAGATGGGTAAGTAGAAGACTGTCTGGTCCTGCTGAGACCAGCCTCCTCGTCGCGTCAGGATCCACGCTGTGTTGTCTGGAAAGAGACGGAGAGGTCAGAGAAAAGGTCGAGTTGGTGGAGTCCTTTGAGCTCAGCTGACAGATAACAGGGTTCAGGGCGTAGACATATTCATATTCACAGGAGGTAACTGTGAACGAGTACAGAGTCATGGCGCTGATAGTGAGAGCTGAGGATTTTTTTTTTTGTAGCTGTGAAGATGAATTTGTTAACACAACAACTTAACACCAGTCAGTCATTGCTTCTTTTTTTGAAACATTATAATTATCACTGTCGGTATAGTGTTTATTGAAATTAATTAATTTGACTAAAATTAGATTAGACTTTAAAAGCCACTATATGTATAAAAATTATAACTCCAAGACAGTTGATTGATTGATTATTTGAATTATGCTACAAATAAGTGATATAATAATACAATATGAATTTCTCTGAATTTCTACAAAAAACACGAGTATACACTGTTTCCAGCTGGACAACAGTACACACATTTAGTGTTTTATCTACCTTGGTTGTCTCTCAGGGTGAAGTTGGGGTTGTTGGCGGCCTCTGGAGCCAAACTGTAGTAGAAATGTTGTCCACCCAGTGGCTCATCTGGATCCACCGCCGTCACCGTCTGGATCAGCTGGACGACATCAAACAGACTCACCATTCAGAATAATTTAACCAAAAGCTTAAAAAAAAAATTAGCAGAGTAAAGAGTAATATCCTCTCAGATTATTTATCCGAAACAGCCTGGAAATCACAATTTCCATGCCCACCAGGGTCCATTTAAAAAAACAGTAATTTTATGATAATAAAGTATACTATTTAAAGTAGAAATAAACAGAATAAAACTCACAAAAGTTGTCTACCTTCATCTCTCCACTGCTCCAACAATCAGCAGCTCAGTTTTGGATGAAATAAACCTTTAATTCACCCAACTAGATGTGAAAATATGCTGACTACAATCAGGCTTAAATGACTGTTTATTAAATGGAGTCTGGTGGATTTGGTGATAGTGATTTCAGAGGTGCTTCTGGCTGAAACAAGGATCTTACTCAATAAGAAAAATGTCTATTTATGTAGGAATCTTTTCCATGATGTTGTCAGACACTTACAGTAACAATCAGAGCCCGTCAGCGACAAAACAAACACTTTTAGTCGAGTAAATACTGTTTCTATGTAAAATCTTCTAGAAGCTGTAGTGGTCAAAAATGAAGTAGAGTAACAAATTTTCTAGTTTCCTCTGGAGTTTGATGATTAGGGGTAAAATATGTACCTAAAACTTTGTGTTTAAGTACAGTTCTTGAGTAAATGTACTTATTTTTCCTTCAGCATTTATCAGATATATCTTTCATCATGTTGTGATGCTTCATGTAAGAACTTTTGTACCTGTCCTGCTTTGGCGTTTTCACACACATAAGCCTCCAGGTAGTGCGTCAGTGAGGGGGCATTATCGTTGACATCCAGGACCCTCACAGCCACCGACACACTGGAGATCTGTGTGGGGTTATCTGCACACACACACACACACACACACACACACACACACACACACACACACACACACACACACACACACACACACAGAAGATGCACAAATTGGTCAGAAGCTGTAAGACACAGTGATGGACTCAGATAAATGACTCCTGGAGGATCCTGCTGAGCTCAGTTTGTGCCTCTGTTAATCTTCCCCTCATTTAGAGCGAGCCCGCGGCGCATTAGGCCTCCTCACGCTTAGATTACAATTCTATTATTCTCCATTACCAATCAGCAATTTGCATATCTTAACCAGCTGTGTAATAGGCAATAGAAACGCAATTAGTGGGCAGTAACTACTTTCTCAGGTTTCATCACATGATCGATCAATCAATGGCGTGACTTTGGCTCTGGAGGTCGCAGCGACGTGTGTGTGTTCATACTGTATATATATATATGTGTGCGTGTGTGTGTGTGTGTGTTTGAAGGCTGGAGAGATGTACTTCCCTGTGCTGTAACTTTGCTGCTGTTTTAATAGAGTCAAGTGAAATCAGTGGTGTGAAAATCTGTTCTGGTGAGCGTACAATACAAAGCAGCTCCTCTAAAATGAAAATATTGATTGAGTTGCTTCAACAAGAGAGAGTTTTGCTTCCAGCAAGAATATGTAGAGAATGTAAAATGATGAGACTTTTGTTAAAAAAGAAAAGAAAAAAGAAAAGAAAAAAATAAGGTCTTATTTCTTATAATAGTGTGATTTTTTCATTGAAAAATATGACTTGATGACGTGTTATTTTTGTCTTGTAAAATTTCTATTTCATTATTATAATAACATGACCTTTTTTCTCATCATATAACAATTTGTACGTAAGATTATGATTTTATTTCCAAAATGACTTTAACATAAAATGATGACTATCAATTATGCTTGTACGATTTTATTAAATTTTTTAGACTTAATACTAACTTTTTGTAAAAGCATATTTTTATTCTACCCCAATTAACAAGTTTAATCTCAAATATTTCTTCAAAACTTCATCATTGTTCTCAAAATCTCAGTTTTTTTGTTTTTCTCCAAGAGTGGTGCAAAGACACAGCATATATTCCCCGTACCATGTGATATTACTGCAGTTAAAGTGTTTACATTGTGATAAAACTAAAAACAATTACAGAAAAAAACTCAGAATAATATGAAAAATAAAGACAGTAAAGAGAAGCGGGTTAGAGGTTGGGGTGAACTATGTGATCAATAACGTTATATAATATTGATTAGATACAAATCCATCCTCTGGTTTTGTTCGGGTTAATTTTCCTCCTCCACATTGTTTCTGTCACTTTTCTCTCTCTTCATCCCGTCCTGTGCCCTCTCTCGCCCTCTCCTCACATTTTTAATTAGCCACCATGCGAAAAGTTATTCAATTAGTCATTAATTCAATTAGCATCTCCTTTAAGGTGTGTCTACCAAACAAAGAGACAAACAAAGCAGAGGGAGGAGGGCGTGAAGGTGACTTTCGGTGCTACCAGCTGTGTGCAGACCTGCAGGGCGTCTCCTGCTCCGCGTTACATAACTCTGCAGGAGCTGTTTTCCAAAATCACTGGTTCTGTGTTTGTGCCCGTCACCCATCTGTTTATTCTGGGCTGTTTTTAGCCACAAATCTATTTCTTATCAAGTCACTTTGGTCTGTAATTGAAGCCAAACTTCAGTTCAGTCAGGAACTTTTGGAGTGGAAACTCAGTAGCACAACAGGTCCTCCATATTTAAAATGTTTTAAGGGAGAAGCTTACAGTTCCTCTAATGGCCACCTGAGGCCCCCAGTGTTAAAATGCCCCAAATTTAATAGCAGAAGGTTTTTAGTCTCATTTTAAAACTCATTTTAAAATTATCAACACATAAACTTCTGCATAATTAAAGGTGTAGCTGCTTTGAGTGACAGGTGGGTGCCACCTGTTGACAAGTCGCTGCCATGGCAACAGAAGTGGTTAGATAACATAACCATGTGGTAACCCCAGATTGACAGCTGAGGGTGACACGGGTGTAAACGTTCAGAAAACTACAAAATATTATGATAATTATACACTGAAAATGTTGTGACTAAGGGCTTCCTATTTTAAGCACCTTTTCGGGACATTTTCTTATTTTTATTTATTTATTTATCCTTTCCTTTTGTCTTTTTTTCTTTGACTAATTTTCAGATAATCTTTACTTAGTTTTTTTAATCAATTTATTGTTAATTTTTGGGCCATTTCTACCTAAGTTTTCCATTGCCTTCTTCTTGAGTCAATGTAATTAGGTTGCAAAGGGTTAAACAAGTCAAACATTTAGCCAGAGTAGAAACTTATTTCTAAAATGTGTGTTATTTTTCTTCATTCTTGTGCTACGTGCCATCCTATGTTTGTTTCGGTACAGCTACACACTCTTATTTCTAGGAAGAGTCATGAACACTGATTTTCTCGACACAGTTTGAAAGAAACACGATTTCAGTTTCAGACAGATAGACCTGATGGGGTTTACATTTTGCATGAGAAAGCTTGTGTGTGTGTGTGTGTGTGTGTGTGCGTGTGTGACGTACTCATCTCCATGGCGAGGATGGTGATGTTGTGCCAGCCGATCTCCTCTCGGTCCAGCGAGCGTACCGTCATCAGTGACCCGGTTGTGATTTCGATGTAGAAGAACTTCTCGGGGTCGCTGCTTTTCTCGATGGAATACCTGTCGACACAAAATGACACGTGTGAATTATCAGTGTTGAATAAGGTGTTGTACGTGTGTTTTTGGGACCTTGTAATCCTATCTTAGGGGGATGCACACACACACAATCCAGCGTGTGCAGCGCCATGTGTGTATCTGTGTGATAAGGTGTCAGGCTGGCAGCTTCTGAAGGCACAAGAAGAAGAAGAATAGGCCCCAGATAAGGCTTAATCAGAGTATCTGCCTCCTCTGCCAAACTGACGCAGGGGATACACAGACCTGCAGCCTTGGCTCGTCTCCTGCCACCGCCAGCCCATTTCTAAAACACTCTTTTGAGAGCGACATGCAACACACACACACACACACACACACACACACACACACACACACACACACACACACACACAGAAGCACATCCTCTTCCAGGCTGTGGAGCAGAAACCTGTTTATGTAACCATGAGGTGTCCTCTGTGCTGGACTGAATACACCTGCTTCACTCTGCTCTTACCAGGAGGACGTAAAGGTGTCTCTCTGCTTCAAATTACCTATAGTCTAATAACTGATTAAAGGGATAGTTCAGATGTTTTTTAAAGTGGTATATTACAGTGGTACTCAGATCCGATAGGGTGCCGGGTGGCCAACATAAAGTGATTCAGACTGGGAATTGTTTTTGTACTTTTAGTAGAGGGATTAAATAATAAGACACACATATCCTGCAGTGGGTGCTGGATCCAAGGTAATCCAAAATGTGAAAATATAGAGATCCACACACCAGGAAGCTCCCCTATCTTTTCACATTTTGTACTTTTATTATACATAAGGTGCCAGAGAGCACGAAGCCACATAACAACAGAGACTGTTTCGAAAAAAAATGCTAGTGGAGGATCCTCCACCCCTAACAGAGGTCCCAGCTAAGCTAATTGTCCTAAAATCCTACAAATGTCCAAAAATCAGGGAGAGAGAGAGAGAGAGAAATCAGACAAACATATTTAAGTTGTTTAAAGTTCCTAAAATCCTAGAAACGACCTGAAATCTGCTCCTGTCTTACTATATATATATACATATATATGTATAAATAATTTAATGTTTAACTTGTCTATTAGTCTGTATCTGTATCTTATCTAATTTTTTTTGTTTGCTGTTCAAACTAAATTAGTACACCAAAAATGATATTTCATATCATCTAGTCCCTCTTATTCTTCTAAATATGTATCATACGGTTAATCTATTGTTGTAATTAATAAAAATTGCTAAGAAAAAATAATGTCAAAGAGCTCAAGAGAACTTTTTAGTTGATTCATTGTCCCTGTCTCCGACCCGAGGCCATGTAGTCTCCTCTCACTCCTCACACCTGCCATCCCCAAACTCACCACTAGATGTCCTCAGAGGTGACCTGACATCCTGGTAACGTGACTGACTCCCCGCCCACCTGCACACCTGCTCCCGCCTTTTCTAATCAAACCTGCAGACAGGCCTCTGTTTCCACAGTGCTCCTTGTCCTCGCGTCTCCTGTCCTTGTCCTCGCTATCACCTGTAATCTGTTTATTGTGATAAAGTTTGACCAACAGGTGGCTGCAGGTTGATGCTAACATGCTAACACGGACCCTCCAGTTCACTGAGGACTTTTGCGTGAAGGCCTGTTTCTGGACATTAACCCCTGATGTGACTGCGGAGACGCCGAGTGGACTGGTTATACCGGGACAGAGAGACCGCGCGGACTGCTTACTGGGACAAAGAAGCTGAGCGGACTCGTTGGTGTGGATCTGTGGGAAAAAGTGATCAGAGCAGCTGAACCTGCAGCAGACTGAGGAGGACCTCAGACTGGTGAGTACAGCACCGCCGTGATGGCTCAATCAGCATTATACGCGTGTGTGTTTGCGTGCGCGCTACAGGCTGTGCAGAAACTGCGCACCTCTGATTTAGCTGAGATCTGTGTGCTGTGGCTGCAGCTGCTGTGGGTTTTATTGTTTCTCTGTGTTGCTGCTTTGGTGATACTTTTATTCTGCTGCTGATTCTGCAAGAAATGTCACGCTGTTTAATTTCTGTGGCTTCATATCGCTTGTTGCACCCGCGGCGGTGTCGAGCTGTTGTTATTGACTGTTTTTGTGCAGTTTGAGTTTTGGCTCTTTGCTTGTTGATTCATGTGAGGCTACACTGAAAATGGTGGTTGTATATTTGTAATTGATAATAAGTTGCAAAGTGTGTGTTGGTTTTGACATCAGGGCTCTGTGGAGTGTGTTTTTGACACTTTATTTTGATGCCTGCATGTCTTATTTACTTAAATAGGTCCACCATACCAGTATATTAGGTGTTCCCTTTCCTTTTCACAAATGTAATCCAGTAACTTGTCTGTAAGTACATTTTCACACAAATGTTTTGAATAATGGTGCTTTAACTTACTTTTACGTACAATATTCTAGTACTCTCTCCATCCATGAACACATTTTTTTGTTATCCCATGTACGTGGAGTAGTCTGAAATTGCTTTAAAATACTAGAACATAACAAAATAGGGATTAATGCAGCATTGCAGTCTCATAGATTACTTTAGTGTTCACTGTTCAGGAGGTTTTTACCGGGAGCTGAATTATCTGCAAAGGTCTACTTCTCTTGGAAACTAACAGACCAGGTGACTTTAACCCGTAAAAACACTGCAAAAAAGCAGTTTCCTGGTAAAAATAGTGTTTTTCCAATGTTGTTTGGCACAGCAGGGGCTGAGGCTTGACTGCTGCCCAGTTTGTTCGTCTCATAACTTATGATCCGGATGTTCAGGAGGTTTTTACCATGAGCTGAATTTTCTGCAAAGATCTCCTCTTGTAGGAAACTAACCGACCAGGTGACTTAAACCAGTAATAGCACTGGGAAAAGCTGTTTCCTGTCTAAAACGACAGGACTTCATCAGCTTTTTTCTCAGATATCTAAAGATCCAGACGTTTATACTGGAAGCTGAATTATCCACAGAGGAGTCCTACTCTCCAAAGCAAATTGACCCTGTAATTTAAACTGGTAGAAATACTGAATAAAGCAGTTTCACGTTTAAATAAATGTTTTTTGTAATGCTGTTTGGCATGACGGGGGCTGGGGCCGAGGTTGCGCTAATGTTTGTTTGGCTTGTTTTTGTTTGAATATAAGGGGTGTTTTATTGGAAGCTGAATTATCCACAGAGGTGCTTTCCTCCACAAAAGAGATACACCTGGTTTATTTAAAGTGTTAATAACACTGAGTGAAGCAGTTTCATGTTAAAATCAGTGTTTTGCCAGTGCTGTTTGGCACAGTAAGGCCTGGGGCTGAGTTGCCGCTAATGTTTGTGCAGCTTGTTTCTCTGATAAATTGAAATCTGATGAAGTAAATTTCTTCATCTTGTTGAATAAAGGTTAAAAATGATCAAGATTTAAGGGGCGTATCATAAAAACCTGGATTAAAAGTGAATTTATGGCCCCTTCTGGCAGACAATGATGCATGCGCAGAGTGAATATGACGTCACTCACAGGCAACAGTGACCGAATGACCGTGTCCTTGATGAAAATGACAGATTTCTTTGGGCTTAACTTTGTTAGAAATGTTAAGGATAAAGTGAATACACAGCTCAACTTCATACATAATATTGGCCCTGTCAGTTTTGGACATTTTAATGCAAAAAATTACATAATAATAATAACTTTAACTAAGAAAACTCACATTAATCTTTTAACAAAAGTCTGTAGTGTGAGTGTGTGCCTGTGTGTGTGTGTGTGTGTGTGTGTCTGCAGGGGTTGTTTGCAGTGTGTGTTTCGGACCGCGTGCCCACAGGGAACAGTCATGACTGGCACATCCTCGGCTGGCGAGAATCTCCCCGAAGGATCTCTATTAATATCACTCCTCCACAGTCAGGAGGAGGGGCTGCTGTGTGTGTATGAATGTGTCAAACAGCAGGTGAAGATGTGTGTGTGTGTGTGTGTGTGCCATGTGCCTGTGTGGGTTCAGATATATCTGCCAGTCATGCTGCTGCCTGTAAAGGACAGAAAGATGTAAAATGGAAATGAGACAGACAGACAGTGAGACTGAAGGTCACCTGCTGCTTGTTGTCGTTATCTGTCATCAGATGTCGCTGCTGCAGCGTCTCAGCTCTTCACTGTCGCCTGAACGGATTCCTCAGCTTTCTGCTGCCTGTGCTGTAACTCTCCTCGCGCTCACAAACATGCTTTCTTCTCGTTGTTGTGAAAATCTCTTCCACTGATTCACCGCCAGAGCCGAGTGCCAGCTCGGGGGATTGAGCTGCATCAGCGGCTGCTCTGATTCCCGCTCTCTCTTCAGGAAACGACTGCGCTGTCGGTAAATTGTCGTCAGGAGCTCCTCGAGCTTCAGAGAGCTTCAGCAGCAGTTTCCGGCCTGGAGGTCGGGACTGTATAAGAGTCTGTGGCTTGATTTGTTTTAGGCCCCATACGTGTTTCCAGCATTTTAGGACATTTATTGGATGATGAGGATGTTACTCCTCACTGTTAATTTAGGACATTTTGAGGAATTCAGGACTTTTTGAGGATTTTAGGACATTTCTCAGATTGTAGAGCATTTCAAGGATTCCAGGATGTTTCAAGGATTTTATGATGATTCTGGGATTTAGGGACATTTCTAGGATTCAATGACACTTCTAGGATTTTAGGACGGTTTGGGGATTTATAGGATTTTAGGAAATGTCTAGGTTTTTAGGAAAATTCTGGAATTTAAGGGCATTTCCTGGATTTGGGGACATTTCTCAGGTTTTAGGCTGTTTGTTGGATTTTAGGACATTTTTAGCATTTTAGGACGTTTCTCAGATTTCAGGACATTTTGAGGATTTTAGGACCTTTTGGGATTTTTGGATGTTTCCAGGATTTTAGGACATTTCCAGGATTTTCAGCACATTATAGGATTTTAGGATATTGTCTTGGATTCTAGGTCATTTCTAGGATTTCAGGTTATTTCAAGGATTTTAGGACATTTTAGGATTTAGGATGTTTCTCATATTTCAGGTCATTTGTAGGATTTTAGGGCGTTTCTCGGATATTAGGTAATTTTTAGGATTTTTGGACATTATGGTCTTAAGTAGGACCTCTCTCAGGGTGTGCGGGGGATCCTTTACTGGCACATTTTTAAAAAAAATAAGCTCCATTTTGATGCTGTTTTATGCACTCGGCACCTTATGTATACTAAAAGTACAAAAACAATTCCCTGTGTGAATCATTTCATTTTTATTGTGAATTAGGAAATGGCTGAGGGGCCACCTGGCACCCTATCAGGGGCCGGATTTGGCCTGCGGGCCCTAAGTTAAGTAACAGTGCATGTCCTTTTTAATAAAACATTTGCAGACAGATTTATTATAGTATTATAAATCCAGCGTTGTTGGCAGGAGAAGGTGTATTGCAGCGTCTACCCGAGCCAATAAAACAGGGACCCCCTCACATGCCACTAGATCTCAAAAACTCCACAGGGAGCCTCGAGCGTCCAAATAACAAGTGCTTCGTCTTCAAAAATCCCAACAACTGCATGAAAAAAATTAAGTATCCATAGCGAGTGAAAATCCCATAATGCACAGCTTTGCTGTGTGTAAAGTGGCATTTTGTGACACTTTAACCTGTCAGGGAAAACGATGAAGCGCCTGAAATCTCCTGCTCACTATTGGCTGTTGGCTGTGTGGAGAATAGTGAATGAGGAGGAATTTTCGGACACAGCACTTACAGATAAACTGCTGAGTGTCCATGCAGACAGAATTTCAAACACACACACACACACACACACACACACAACACACACACACAAACAGCCACCGTGTCATCTACATCCACTTCCCGTGTACGCTCTTTTCGCCCTAATGGAGGCTGTGAAGCGGACAGCTGGGACGGGGCGCAGCCTGTGCCATGTGAAACACTCATTTACTGCCGCAGTCATTGATTCCTTCACGTGATTAATAGCCTAATTAAAGGCTTTATGTCTAATTAGTTTATGAGAGGTGCAGTCTGGACAGTAAACCCACCACGCAACATCTGTTCTCTGAGAGCACAAAACATACTCTCCAGTAATTGGGAGACGTGAAAGTCCTCAGCGTCTCACGACTCTGTGGTGGCGACTAATTGCTGGATGTTTAAGCTTGTTATTAACATTATAATGTTTGTCCTCCGTCAGCATCAGCTGAGCTCTCAGACACACACACGCACACACACGCAGATTATCGGAGCATCAGTCATGTCTGCAGATGCAGCTGCTGTGAGGAGGCATGTTGTGATGCTGCCCCCTGCTGGTGATCAGGCGGCATTACATCAACAGAGCCAGACAAACTCTGCAAACTCATGAAGTGGTATTATCCTTCAGTTAGTTAGCAAAGCTACACTGGCACTACTGCATGTCCCAGCATGCACTGTGAGAAATACAAGAAAACACCCAGAGCATACGACTCACTCAGTGCTCCAATACACCTTATTTTTATGTGTTTTCATGCATGAATTATCTTATTCGCTCCTTTTTATTGGGATATTGAGGAGACAATATCTAGAAAAAAGTAATTGTTGTAATGAAATGTATTGAGAGCAGCTAAATACATAGCAGGTAAATAGTTTTATTATTATTGACACCTTTAATTAAGGATGTGGTCATATCCATATAATCCTTTTTATGAGGTCTATATGTACTTTTAAGCATTTTCTTTTTTGTTGTTAGCAGCTCATAAATGCAGCATTTCTGAGATTTAGGAGCCTCTCAGCTGTAACTGGAATCCACAATAATTCAGAAAAATATGTTTTAAATCCTTTTTCAGCTCCATTTATAAAATAACATAGTATATATTTACTGTTTTTACATTTTCAATTTTTGTCGTTTCAGAATAAAAAGAATGATCTTCTGGAGTAATGGACAGATAATGAAGTTTTTTTATGTTAGAGACTCAAAAGATGTTTGAAAACAACATATTACAAGTTTTTATCAGTTCTTGTAGAAAATATTCAAAGCTTTGAAGTAATTTCTAAAGACTATATGGACTTTAGGAGGCTAAAATATAAAGTACAAAAATAAAAAAGGGAATCAAACAGTTGCATTCTGGTGGAAATCTGGACAAAAATCTAAAAAAGGGGTGAAGGGCCCGCGTTGGCGGAAGGCAGGGTCCAGGTGTGTGTTGGCGCCCTCCACCTTCAGAGTGTAACTGGGCTTACTCTCAAAGTTCAGAGGCTGCAGGGGACACACACATAAAGACATTATACACATGAAAGCCGGCGTGGCTGCTGAACTCTGGCTGCACTTTGGCTGCTGGTGGAAACACAAAGAATTCTCAGTCATAATTCCTTCAAGAAACACTTGAAACTGTGCAGATGTGATGGTAAAAAGAGCCTCTCCTGCACAGTGCGAGTTAACATGGTGCTTCTCTGCGTTCTGGGTGCATCAGAACGAAAAATGTCCAATAAAAGAATGAAGAGAGGAGATAACATGCCGCGCAAACTGACGCACAGTGCAACGAGACGACAGCAAGGTAAAGAGATCAAGACAGATGTTTCTTTTTTAAAACATTGCTATTTTAAATTTAGCGCAGAATTTACCAAAAGAAACTGAGAGTCAGCACTTTCAAAAATTCAATCGCAGGATTTTCAAAGGGAGTTTTGTAAATTTAGGCTTTACAAATGCAGGTCGTTTCTCCGTCTTTTAGTGAAACAGAACATAAATCACTTCATATTTGTTAACCCTTCGATAGCCCTTGTTTAGCCCTCGATGGCCCAAGAAATTAGTAAAAAAGAAAAAAAAACAACTAAAAAATAATAATAAAAAACCCTCAAACAACAAACAGGGAGGTTCAAAACAAAAACAAAACAAAACATAAAAGTTAAAAAAACAACAACAAACAAACAAGAACCCCAACCCCCCAAAAAATCTATATACTTTTTTTTTTCATTTTTTTCATAGTTTTATAGACAATCTTCCTTTTGAAAAAAACAAAAAACAAACTTTTTAAGCTATTTTCTTGTCACCTTTTACTAATTTCTTGCAGTGTGTGGGACATTTATTACCAAGTTGCGTACTGCCTTTTTTCGAAATAAATTAACCAATTTGCTCACATTTCAAAGGTTTTAAATAACTATAAAAGGTGTCTGAACGCAGCACAAGAAAACTGACATTGATCCAGGTTTCAAAGGGTTAAACAAGCATCTCTGCAGCCTCAAAGTGAGATAAATTTATGCACAAATAATATAGAATCTGTAACTTCAACTTACTTGTAAAATGTTTCTATTTTCAGTGACTTACAAAACAAATAAAAAACAGATTTAACTGTTTCTGTGTACCCTTTTCACTGTGATGATGCCGAAAAGGTTGGTGGGGTCGGTGCTGATGTCAAAAGTGTCTCTCCCGTCTCCATCGATGATGCTGTACTTCATCTCGGCGTTGACCCCGATGTCCCTGTCCTTGGCCCAGATGCGACCCACCACTGAGCCCAGAGGCGCCGACTCTGGGATGCTCATCTGATAGAGCCCTGAGGAGATAAACAAAGCGTCAGCATCATACCGTCTGTTTTCACCCTCTAGAGGGAGCCAAACCTCTTCCGTCACCTTCACGCTCTCAGAATCAAATCTCACACAGCTTCAAATAAATGGCTCCATAAACGCCTCACAATTGGGTTATATACTGTCTCGTGGGTCGGCTTCAATTTCATCTACCGTTTAACCTCAAAGAAGAGGTGACAGCTGCCCAATTTGTGGCGCTCCCCGCAGTCCAAAGTGAAATGCCGGCACATTGTGCTTGACAGTGGGGAATCCCTGAAGCTCTTCACTACCGATCAAAGTTCCATCCAAGTGATGGCGCTAATTGGTGGGGGACTGGTGATGGAGGTGGGCGGCTGCGGGTGTTTTCTTTGTCTCAGAGCGAAGCCGCCGCGTCGACCAGGAGGAGATGACCGCGGACAGCTAGACAACCCCTGACCTCGGGGACGGTAATGAGAGCAGCAGAAATGGGGATAATCAAAGAGACAGCATGGGGCGACTGGTGGCTGAGAGAGGGAGGAGGCCAGGGGGTAAATGACCTGAGACTGGTGGCCAGGAGCGGACGGGAGGGCGGAGGGCCGCGCGGCTTGGATGCTCCAGAGCAGTGAGGTGGATGTGGAGACGTGTGGGCTGAGCGGCATCCACACAAAACGGTAAACTCCAACTCTGGATGTCAGCGTTCACAGCTGGCTTCACCCTCCGAAACCTGGATCGACATCCTCTTTGTTGTGCTGCATTCAGACGCCTTTAACAAGTATTTCAACCTATAAAACCCTCAGTGAGTCGGTTTTATTTATTTCAAAAATGAGGGAAAAAGGCAATGAGCATTTTCTAGAAATGTCCCACAAATTGAAAGAATTTTTTACCGTTTTTCTAGGTCATTTTGTTGTTTTGTTAACTATTTTTTTGCTTGTTTTCAGGTAATTTTTTTTTTTTTTAATCACTTTTTAAGGTTTTTTTTGCTTATTTTTGGGCCATTTCAAGAATTTTTTAATTTTAGGAAATTATTTTAAAAAACTAAGAGAATTATTTATCTAATGGCCATTATTACATATTTTAGATTATTAAAAAAAAAAAAAACCTTACAGAAATTTTAAAAGTGAAAAAAAAAAATCTGATGTTTTGTACACAACAACAAAAAAAATGCAGATTAATTGATTTTTGCTAATAATGATGCATTTAGTCACATTTCCGTATTATCATATTTGGAGCCATGATAAACTCTGACCCTCTGGCTGCACTTTTTCTCCTGTTGAGAGAAAGAGTGTAAAACTTTTTGCTTGTTTTGCAGCTGTGAGAGTTTCAGGAGGGATTAGAGAAAAGGTGAGGTGGGTTCAGGCAGAGCGGCCGGCAAAGTGAATCAACACAAAAACAAAAAACAGAGACAATCAGACAGTGGTGCAGTGAGGAGAAGTGTTGTGCGTCTCTTACTCTGGTCAAACATGGGCGGGTTGTCGTTGACGTCGCTCAGCGTGATGTTGACAGAGGTGGTGCCGGCGAGCCCCCCCAGCTGACCGCCCATGTCTTTGGCCTGGATGACCACGGTGTAGTTTTCTCTGGTCTCGCGGTCCATGTCTGCCAGGGACACCCGCACCACGCCTGAGGACGGAGAGGGAGAGGGAGAGAAAGGGCAAACGGAGACAGGAGGTGAAGCGAAGGTCGGCCGCAGAGAGCTGGTGACACAGATTAGGGTCATGTGTCCCAGCGATGGCGTCCTGGAATGTCGACGCTCCTCTCAGTGGACCGGACACGAGGCCGCATGAGTAATTTATGATTAAACAGCATCCTATTCTATTTTTAAAAAGATTTAATCACTGGGTTCCTCGTTTAAAGCCGACAACGTGTCTCAAACAAAGCTTTGTTAGTGAGCTGCGATTCAGGAAATCATCACTTTTCACCTGACTTTAGAGTTCTTTGCCCACAAAAAGAGATAAATGAAGAATTAAGGGGTAAAATATTCCTAAATTTTACAAAAAAAACGAGCTCAAAAGTAGCAAAAAACAAACAAGAAATTGTACAAGAAAAAGTACAAGAAATAGCAAAAAAATTAGGAGAAAAAAAGAAACAATAATAAAGGAAATCACGTGGAAAAAGTGCTTAAAAATAATAATTTATATATAGAATGGTGACAATTAAATATACATATATAGTTTTTTGGACACTTTTCCCTGTCTTTAATTTTTTTTCTAAAGCTAATATTTTTTGGGGGCAAGTTGCAAAACAGCTCAAATTGCAAGAAATTAGTAGATTTTGAATGATGATGATTATTAAAAAAAAATAGGGAAATGTGTTCTATATTCTATGTATTTATAATTCTTATTCTTCTTATTATTATAAAATTATTTTTTACAGAATTATTATTATTATTTGAAGCATTTTTTCCAGGTATTTATTTATTTTAAACTTATTTTCCTTAGTTATTTTGTTGCTAACTTTTAGGTAATTTTTCTTGTCCTTGGGGTCATTTCTTCCCGAGTTGCCATTGCCTTCCCATGTTTTTTAAAGAAATCAAAACAATTTGCTCCGGCCTTAAAGGGTTTGAGGTCAGGGAAGTGGCACTGCGGCAGCAGGAAAAGAAAAATCACAATGTGACTTTGCATGCGCCTTCTTCCAAAATAAGTAGACGTTTTACTGATAAACAGAAAAAAGCAGCTTTTAGTGGAAGAATAAAATAGTTTCAATAGTTTGACAGTAAAATATTTGTGAGTCACTGAGAGAACAAACTGTCGTCTGCACACTATTATCACCACTGTATTTTTACCAAACACAGCCATACGTGCACAGTTTTGTCAGATCCAGCAGAACGCAGCCAAGGTTTGGCGATGTTTCTGCAGACCGGTAATAAAGGAGAGCATGTGTGTGTTTGAGCCGCATGTGGTGCGAGTTTAACATTGTGTTTGCACCAATAAAAGCCTCGGCGCCGTGCTGATAGCGCAGTCACAGGCTGATTGATGGCTGTGGAGACACTCGAGTTTCGGTGATGGATGAATCTACAGCAGCGGCAGTCTGAGCGGCTGCTGACGGGCAGCGCGGCCTGGGAGGTTTGGCAACAGATCTCTGAGCTGACGAACAGGGAGACGAAGCAGCTGTTGTTAAAAAATGGGCAGCGACTGTGATTTTGATGAATTTATGGAAGTGCTAGTTTGAGTTATGAGTGCTGTCACTGGTTTGAAAATAAAACTAAAGGAATTTAAACTCCTTATTTACAAGTTTTATATACTTAGTTTTTACTGCTACCATCTTGCTGGATTACTACATGGTCAAAAGTATGTGGACACCTGGGAAAAAAGTCACCTCAACATCTCATTGTAATGTGTTAACCCTTGGAAAACTGAGCAAATTGGCTTGATTTCTTTCCAAAAATGTGAAGAAATCAAGCGACGGAAAACAATTATTGGAGAGTACAAAAAAATTACCTGAAAATGTGTAAAAATAAATAAATAAATTAAAAAAAATAATGAGAAAAAAATACATAAATTAAACAAATAAATTACCTAAAAAAGTGCTTAAAAATTATAGGAACTTTGTATCAGAATTTTAAATGTGTCATTAAGATCCTTATGAATATTTTTTTACTCTTGCTTTTTTCTGTTTTTCTCCTAGACATTTTCCCTAGCTTTTGAAAAATAATTTTATAAATCTGCTAATTTCTTGCAATTGTTGGATTATTTCTTACCAAATTGCTCGAAACACTTGTGAAAGGCATCTGAAAACAGCGCAAGAAAACTGATGTTGCTCCAGGTTTCAAAGGGTTAAACATCCCATTTGACAGTCATGCACATTAATCTGTTGCTATAACAACCTCCACAAGATGCTGAAGCTGGCTCCAAGGATTTGATCTCATTCATAAAAAGGGCATTAGTGAGTGTCCACATACTTGCTGCAATACTTGCGATTTGTTACCTTTTTTACACTGAAAAATTATTTCCCCAAAGGAAAACCTTGCTAAGGTCTTAAATAAATCTGAGATTTTCAGTTTTGTTTGTTCATCTCACTTCAGACGTGTTTATTGCAGCACCATGTAACTTGTGGACTGATTTATTGTTCTAAAAGGCGACCAAAAGTTACATTTTTATTTGCAATATTAAAATTTTATATTAAAATTTTATATACTAAAATACCACCTCCACACCTACTAATTAGGCTTCATTCTGATTATAATGGGAATATTAGGGTCTGTTAAAATTCTCCTTGTTTATTGATTTGTTTGTATGTGAAATTGGATCCCAATTACTTGCTGCCAGGGTAATAGTAACTATTCTTCCTGCAGTCTACACATAAAAGTATGTACATGACATATAAATACATAAATATTACCCTATTAATATTTGATGTATAATAGTCAGAGTGAAATATCTCAAGTCATAAATAAAATAGAATAAGATAAAATAAAATTTAATAATCATAATAAATAATAATAATAATAATAATAATAATAATAATAATAATAGTTATTATTATTATTATTATTATTATTATTATTATTATTATTATTATTATTATTATTATTATTATTATTAGACAGAATGAGACTAAGGATATACTTCACCAAAGATAATAGTATAATTATAATAATTTGAGAAACCAAAATTAATTGAAATGTTTTCAGACCATTGTCATTGTCACCATTGCTTTTAATGACAAATGGATCAATTTTCAAGGAATCAAACCTGTGAGCAGTTTTTTGAACCACTCGGTCACTTCCCTGCGAAGGGCCGCCTGTCTCATTCTGTCCTCATTTTCACCAGGAAAGTCACACTTTTAAGTTTAGCACGTCTCTCTGTCGAGTGCCAGGAGTTTGAGTTTTTACAAGTTGCAACAAAAGAGCGCCGTGTCTCAGACAAAGTGTTTCCCGCAGCAGCAACAGGAGCCACGCTGAGCTTCCCACACTCTGAGCTGCTTGGTATACACAGAGGCTTTAAAGTGTGGGCTGCTAAAATCAGACCGTGGTGCAAATTACAGTGCGATCCAGAGTCGGAAACAAGGTGGGGAATTAGCAGCAGCTGTGTTAGTAAATCCTGGCTGTCGGTTGTAGTTTGTCAACTTTATCAGGTCATCTAACTTCACTCATGCTTATTACAAATTCATGCCGAGCTCATAAAATAGTGAAAGTGGCTGGTGAAGTTTGAGATCCATCAGACTCTACATGTAATGGATCAAAATGCTGGTTGCCGTGGTTACAGATGAGTGATTTTATTTATTATTTTTTGGTAGCAGGCAGCATGTGTGAAGTCGTACCAGTCTTGGCGTCCACTGAGAAGTAAGGCTGGCCCTCCAGGATGCTGTAGACCACACGGGCACTGTTGCCATACGTGGGGTCGTCGGCATCTGTAGCGGTCAGCTGGATCACGGATGTGCCTGCACAAACATGAAAGGAGGTCACTTATGCCAAACTCAACATATAAATCAAAGGAAATAATTTGGGATTTGTGGCTGGAGCAGATAAATTTACTTAAAAGTATCCACAAAAATTAGGTTTATGAATATTAAATGACGCAGATGGAGACGAGCCTGTATGAACAAACCAAAACGTAACTCTGCAGAGCTGTCATTTACCTTTTCTATTGTTCATTACAGCTGCAACTGCTTTTTTAAAGGAGTAGCTCAGATTTTTTTAAAGTAAGGTTGTATGAGGAACTATGGCCGGACAATATGCATGTAAAATAATATTGTGATATTTTAAGGCTATATCGCGATACACTATATATATCTTGATATTTGTAAGTGTCCTTTAAACTAATATTAACTACTAAAATGCAAACTGATTGACTGAACTACAGTTACAATAAAGTTAAATAAAGTTGCTACTGTCACGTAATAAAGTTGAATACACTACTGTTATAATAACATTTAATAAAATAAAAAGGAAGTTAAAGTACTTCTATAATGAAATTTTAAAAAGTGTTGTATAATCAAACTAAATCAAAGCGGGACCCATGGGGCTTTTATTTTGAAGGCCCCAGCTAGACAGGAAGTGTCAATGTTTTTGTTAGTGGAAATGTTGAACAGATACCGCCTTGGATATGTCAGTGATTGTGACAGTGCACCTTCATCTCCCCCTGCATACCTATTTTGGACATTTCGGGCACAGTCGCCTGGTACGGCCCGTCCAAAAACCTCGGCTCATTGTCGTTGATATCCTGTATCTTCACGATAAACTCGGACTCGGGCTCCAGAGGCCTGTCCGTCAGGCGGTTGCGGGCCTGTGCGCGGAGGGCGTACTGGGCCTTCACCTCGCGGTCCAGCCTCTGGATGGCGTGGATGTCCCCAGTGCTGTCGTCAATCGTGAAGGTGGTGCCGGCGCCCTCGCCCGTCAGGATGTATTTGATGGAGCCGTCGCCTTTATCCATGTCTGAGTGGAGCTGGGGAGATCAGAAAGATGTCTGTCAAAAACATTTTTTTCTATAATGCTTTTTCTCCAGAAAATAACTTTCTGGGGCCATTCAGTGGAAAGTTCTTGACTTTCCAAATCAGCCTCATAATCTTAATCAAACTGAGCATTCGTTAGTGAGGTCTGTTCCAAGTGTCACCAAATGTCTGCTCATTTCGGTGGCCAAAAAATTAATTTACAGTCTCGGAAACCAATTGATCATTTGGTATTGCAGCAAACAGAAATGCGAAGCAGTCTTTGGCTTCAACTCTTTTGGTTTTGGACAGCTGGTCGGATGAATTTAGACATCTGAAGCGACAGGTCTGAGTCTACTAGTCTGATCGTCTGCTTACTTTTTGTTCCCTAAAACTGGGGGTCTATGCGAAGACTGTACCTGACTCAGAGTTATGAATACTACTACTACTACTACTACTACTACTACTACCACTACTAACGATAATGTGAATAGTTGATCATTTGTTTTGTTTTCCATACAAAGTTTAACAGTTTGAACGGGCTCTGTGACGCTCAATGTGACGGTGGCATCCACATAATGTAGTAAACAAGCTAATGGCGGTCAGCTTGCTCACTGTAAAATCCTAGAAATGTCATGAAATATTACAAATCTCCTAAAATCCAAGCATTCTTAAGTCCTAGAAACATCCTGAAATCCCAGAAATGTTGTGACATCCTAGAAATGTGCTAAAATCCTTGAAATGTCCGAAAATCCTAGAAACTTCTTAAAATCCTAAAAAAGTAATAAAATCCTGGGAACATGTAGAAATGTCCTTAAGTCCTTGAAATGTCCTAAAATCTGAGAAATGTGTTTAAGTCCAAGTTACGTGCCATAATCCCAGAAATGTCCTTAAGTCTTAGAAAATTCCTACAATCCTTGAAACATGTGCCCCTGGCCTCCGCTCATTTTGCAAAAGTGGCCCCTAAGGAGTGTCCTCTGGTCTAGGCCCACCACTGAACTTGCTAAAACCAAGATTTGCAGTTTCAAAGTAAAAGTCAAATGCGTGTTAGAATGCTTTTTATTCGGTTGTAGTGCTAAATTGTATAAAAGTACATGAAAGAGAAAAATTGTCAGGCATTTATCCCTAATTGAACCCGGGGTAAATTAACTCTAGACCTCTCTGGGTGGTGTGTGGTTATAAGCGTACCTTAATCCTGCAGCTGCAAGTAGACATCTAATCACAGTTTACGGGCCGTTTGTTGCCATGGGCCTTGCGGTGCAATCAGAAGCCTTTTGTGGCCCGTAAGTGCAAATGCCATCCTGTTGATGTGCAATCACTCCTTACTTTGTACTTAAAGGGCCTCGCGTATGATGAGTACTTACTGCCATCACAGTGGCAGCGAGGAATTAAATGCCCCCATTGACGTCTGTCTGGTATATAATCAACAAGCCAGCACTCACCCCAGAAAAAGCCCCCACTGACTCTAAAAATACACTCTTTCTCAAAGTACTCGCTTTGGCCTTTTCGTCGTCTTGGGCCACTAAGTGAAATGACCATGCTGAGGTTGTCGAACTGCTTAAAGTTTGCAGCTACAGCACTCATTGTTGTTATTCCGGCAATAGTTCAGAGGCAATCTTCACAATACCTATCATTCCCGGAGCAGCCGCACAATGCAGCTTTTCCTATCTGCTCGGACAACCTGAACCACCTGCACTCCCTCCTGGAAAGTGCCGCGCAGCCGAGCCCGGCCCCAAATATATTTTTTAATCAACACCCCATTGTGGGCTTCAGCCCGGTGTCTTGTGGCGATATATCTCAGGACGTAGCCCTCCCCTCGTCCGCCTGCTCTGATCCTTCCTCTCCTCTCAAACCTGTGAAAAGAGTTTGACACTCGGGCTATCAATTACTGTCTCAGCCCAAACCTCCGACATCCCCTCGGCTCTGAATACTAAGCTCCTCAGCAGAAGGTAGGCTGAGAGCCGCAGAAAAAAACCCCTACAGTACATGTTTCTCCCGCTTTGTCATATCCTACAATGCCTCTCTGCCGTGAGTGGCTCTCTGGGAAGCAGCCCAGCATGTCAGAATCACTTATTTCATTCAGCTCGGAAAAATGAGGGTGGGTGGCTTTAAATAAGGATCAATGAAAAAACGGTAAATGGAAAAGATGGAAGTGAATATGCGACAGCGAGTCTAAGCAGATACAGTACTTTGTACCACAGCCGGCGCGCTTCCCTCTCAGGACTTGTTACTCTTGTATCTGGTCTGAGCACATGACTTTTTGGAATCCGGTATTCCCGAGCGGTGCAGAGGAAGTTATTCCAGAGCACTAATTAGGCTGGTTTACATAATTTCCAAAGGGAAGTTTCAGAGGATGTTTTAAAAGTCAAGAAGGAATAGTGAGGCAGATCCAAAGATCTGAATTCTGTGTTTCGAGATCAGCGCAGGAATTTGGGGAGTAGAGATTATTTTATGCTTCTACATTTGGGCATTTAGAAAGATACCCTGAACAAAAATATAAACTCACATTTGTCTTTACTCCCATTTTTCACGCCATTCTAAAATTTTAGTTTTATCACAAAACATAACGCCACAGATGTCACAAGTTTTGTGGACGCGTGCCATTAGCAAAAGGACGGCAGGAATGTCCACCAGAGCTGTTGGTTGTGAATTGAATGTTTATTTAATTACAATAAGCCAATTTATTTATTTTTTTTTTGGCAGTACATCCAACCGATCAAGTGAACCAGCCCAGGACCGTCCGCTGGGATAAGCTTCTCAGAGACAGTTTTTGACAGTTTGTGCTGAAATTCTCTGGTTGTGTAAACCAACTGTTGCATCAGTTGTGCGGATGGCTGGTTTCAGATGATTAGAGCCTGACTGTCATAATCAGCCAATTTTATCAACAGACACTGGCCTTTAGCAGATATACCACTATTGGCATACATGTTGCTCGATATACACTGATATGTAACATTTTTCTTTTCTTTCTTCAGCACATATTGCAGAAACATATGCTTGGAGCAATATATAATAAATAAAGTCCCAATGAAGTTTACTATTTTAATGCACTGATGCTAATATTGACAATAAAGTTTTTTGTTAAAATGTCAGATATCCTGCCTCAATTGCATATCTTAGTAATATTAGTAAGTGCATGAGACTTACTAAGGGGAGACTCATGGGTACCCACAGAACCTATTTTCATTCAGATATCTCGAAGTCAAAAGTCAAGGGACCCCTGTGACGTTGCCATGCCGTCTCCATCGGCAACATTTTGCCCGACTTTTGGTCATGCCTTCTAGTTTCATATGATACCAGTCTCATCACTGTAGCTTTAAAACTCAGCCCTGTGCTCAGCCCTTATGGACCTTCATAACGTTGCCATCAATGCTGACAGCCCTAATAGATATTTAAATTGATATTTTTAGATAGACAGAATATTGGATGATAAATCAATATCTGAATTTTTTTTACTCCCTTTTGTCAGTATTGGCCATAAAAACTCGTGATTCTGCAGGTGAAGATGCTGGTTATAGAGTTCCTGGTGTTGTCACGTGTGGTCTGTGGTAGGATGGTTGGATGTACTGCCAAAGGACATTAGAGGCTGCTTATTGTAGTGAAATTACTATTCAGTTCATGGGAAACGTCTCCGGTGGACAGTCTGGCAGTCAGTGTGCTGATTACACACTTCCTCAAAACTTGTGACATCTGTGGCATTGACTTGTGAGCAGATTTCACATTTTTGAGTCGTCTTTTGTTGGGACAAGCCCGAGGCACACATTCGTAGCAATCACGCAGTTTAATCAGCATCTTGATATGCCAACACCTGTCAGGTGGATGGATTATCTTGGTAAAGGAGAAGTAATTTGTGAACAAAAAGGAGAACTTTTGTGTGCATAGAAAAATGATTAGATCTTTTATCTCAACTCTTTAAAAAATGGGAGCGAAAACAAAAGTGTTGCATGTTGTTCAGTGTGCATCCAGTGCGCTCTGCAGGAATCGATGCTTTATTCACTTCAGTGCCATTTCCAATTTGTTATCAGCGCAGATATTATCTGACTTCACAATTTACATGCAACAGAATACAGTGTTGAGCTAGAGATGTCTAAGAGGGGTGTCAAATAAGCCCATAAGTACCGCTCAGGAAGGTCATCGCACATTCAAGGGGGGATAATAAGCAATGCTGCAATAATAATAATAATGCATTTTATGTATAACCATCTTTCAAGGCACTCAAGGACATCTTAAAAGTTAAAAACAAGCTAAAATGTTCCCATAGATCTAAAAGTTACAAAAGCAGTCCAAAAAAAAGAGGGTATAAAATCTTCATAACACGTGTGCCACCCATGGACCAGTCTGAACACGCCAGCTTGGAAAGGTGTGTTTTCAGTCGAGACTTGAAGATGAAAGTGTAAATCGATATTGCGAATGTGTTGGAGAGAGTTACAAAGGTGGAGGTGCGTAACGACCGAAGGCTCTAGAGCTCATGGTAGTCCAACAGGTGGATGGTGATGTGATTTACAGAAGATATGATGGAGTTCAGAAGGGCCTTAAAATTGAGGATCAGAATCTTGAAATCATCACAAAATTTGACAGAAAGCCAGTGAAGCTGAAGAAGAACAGGAGTAATATGATCTATGTCTAATACCTGTACACCTGTTAGTTATAAACATGTGAGAACTGATGTTTGACGTTTTATATTAGACATCTGATGATATATGTTTTTTACATTAAGGACGATATCACAGGGATGAAACAGCAGGGTCATCATTTTTTGTTTAATCCTTTGAAACACGCGAAAACAAGCATTTAAACCTTTGACACATGGACTAATTGGTTTGATTTTGTTCAGAAACACTGGAATAAAGGCAGCAATAAGGGCAAACCGAGCTTTTCAGGCGGTCTCGGTCTGGTTGTTTGGTCTGCTCCAGGGCTTGATTGACAGCTAACTTTGCAAACGAAGCTAAAACCAGATTTCATTGTGCATGTGCCGCACCTAGTTGTGTAACATCATTTGCAACTGTGACTTCTCCTCTTTCCACCCTTCTTTTTGGGTGCACCCCTTTTTCTTTCTGTAACAAAACCATCCTTGGCCCTGCATGCATGAGACCAGTTTCATTTGTAGTTGCAAGATAATGTTAACAAACTATAGCTGCTAAGCAAGAAAATCCTGCTGATTACACTCATCTATAGCCATGGTTTCAAAACTTATTGGCCACAGAGAGGTCAAAATGACTGGATGTTTTATGTTTCATGCTCTCTGCCTGAGCACACAGAGCACATAAAGAACTTCACCAAAAACCTTTTTTTTTAGCAATCTAATGGCAATTTTCATTGCAGTTTGCAAGATTGTTGTGTCTCCCTGCTGATGATGACCGGCCTTACAACTATTGATCAAATGTTCAATCCACTTTAAGGACCGAGCGATCAAAGTGCTCCTTTGTGAGTATCCCTCGTCTGCTCTTTTTCAGAGCATGTCAGTGGTGTTGCGGACGTGGCCCCCGTCCGCCTCTGTGGAACGAGGCCGACTGAGTGAAGCTGCGGTTCGAGTCAATTAACTCAATCACTGCTGTCTGGCTGCGGTTCAAAGTGGACAGAGGAGAGGCTGTGTGTGTAGTTTGGGCGCAGTGCATCCAGGGATTACATTTTTCTGTTTTTTTTTAGTGGTTGCCTCTACCCACCTTCGATCTTCTCTTTTGCATTCAAAAAGAGATTCATCTCTTTTGGCTCACTGGTTTGCCCTGTTTGAAAGTTACTCTTCGAAATCTCTTTGAAACACCAACACCGAGGCGCCCTCATGTAGACAGAGTGGAAAGGTCACGCGGAAAACCTGCTCCCCTACCACTTTAGAAGCGTCTCGGCTTTGCATTTCTGCAGGTTATACCTTTCATGTGTGTGCATATATGTGCGCAGCGTGCAGGCAACACTGACCTTCCCGATATAAAGTGGCTCCAGTCCAGTGTACTCCTCCAGGACAAAGAACTGGTTCCACACCCAGCCTCTCTTCACCCTCTGGAGCAGCGCTGAGCTCCCTGCGTCCTCTCCCTCTGCGGGCTTACCCAGAAGGCTATGGGGCAGAAGGGTCAAAATGCAGAAGGCCACAGGGAGCAAGGTGCCGGCAACTGCTGGAGGATACAATCGGTCTCCCATTGTTAAGCGCAGAGAAAATACTTTTCCAATTTCTCCTCGAGTGCTGTTGCTTCCTGGTTTTCTCTGGCAACTGTTGGCGTCTGTGGAATAGAAAAGAGGAAGACAGATTAGTCTAAGATTTATGTCTTTTTTGGACAATGTCATGCTTTTGTGGTATACTGCCCCATTCTGTGTTGCACGGTGGGGTATCTTCAGATAACACGTAATCGGCAGCTTTTTCTCCTGCTTCCACATTAGCCCTCTACTACTGAGTTTTTGTGGCATTATAATGATCACAGCTGAATGACTCTTCTTATGCCGTCAACGAGGCCACGTGGAGGAGGTAATGTCAGAGAAGACAGGGACAATACATGTGCAACAAAATGTTAATGCCGAGCTGCCACTCAGTATTACAAACCTCCTCGCCAACAGAGCGTTATAAACATAAAGAACTTCGGACGTCAGGGGTGTTCGGCGAGTAAGGTGCTTTAATTAGTTTCATTAGCCAAGAGTCATGTTACCACCATGAGGTCGCCAGGCAACCACAGCATAAGCAGCATAAACAAGCAAGCAGCCTGGTGTCACAGAAATTACCACAACCTATTAAGGGCATGTTAAAGTTACGTGCGGTCACCACAGAAACAATACGAACAGGAAATCAGGATCCTTAATCATGGTGGACACAGGAATCATGCAGCGGACAGAAGTTAATGTTAATGGTGATGCATCAGCATGCTGAGAGGTCCAGGTCACTTGTGTTTCTGTGAGGTCAGGTTGCAAATGAGATGTGCTGCGTTTATTAGTGAGCGTCAGGCTGCATTCACATCACATCAGGTGTTGTGTAATTAGCTGCAGGATTGTGGAAATATAGAAAGCAAATCTTTCCATCTCTGTCTTTGGCAAGCTTTGTTCTTGTTAGCTGAATCCTTTGAAACCTCAGCAAACTGGCAAATTTAAATGTATTTTTTCAAAAATGTGGGTAGGCAATGAACAACCTAACAAGAAATGCCCTGAAAATTTGCAAAAAAAAATTACAAAAAAAAGAAAAAGAAAAGTAAAAAGCTATCTAAAAAAAAAAAGAGAAAGAAAATAGCCTCAAGAAAGTGCTTAAAAAAGTGTTTATTTTGTTTCTTTGCTTTGTAAATTAGAAAATAAAATTAAAAGAATGATAAAGATGTTTTTCAGGACATCTTTCCTTTGTTTTTTTGTTTTTTATTATATATAATAACCCCCCAGCTAGTTTTCATGTCCTTGTTCGCCTGTCATCCCCTCTTCCTCACACTTCTTAGCCTGTATTCATCACGTAAATACATAAATTACATTGTCAGTGAAAGAGATCAGTAAATAAATGTTTGTACTTAGGCCTATTTAATGGTTAACCATAGACTCTTCCATGGCCCCCCATGTCAGCGGGCCTGGCCAGGTGCTAACATCAGGGAAACAATTTTGGCTGTTGATGTTGTTAATTTCTCCCCGACTTTAGATCAGATTCCTTTTGGAACATGTCCAATTGCGTAGAAGGTTTTATTTTTAATATTTTTTGCATTAAAAAGTGCTAATTATTTCATGCTCCATGACAGTGCAGAGAAATATTGACCAATCAGAGCAGACTTTTTTTCTGAAGGTTTCTTTAAAGAGAAAGGCGCAAAAAGTGAGTTTTTCATGCAGAGGCTGCAAACAGGTGTTTCAGCACAGACAGCAAGAGGAAAATAAAGCATTTTTTGATCATTAAAAAAATATGTAAACATGTTCTCGTAGAAACCCGAATGAACTTGAAGATGAGTGTAAAAGGTCTGCTTTATAAACTTTGCAATGGAAACATGACTGATTGGTGCCTGCAGGAGAAAACAGAACCGATTCCACACTCAGAAAGCACCAGCTTCAGCCTCTGTTTCCCTGCAGCTCGGGACAATCAGGCATTTCACATCGGCGAAAAAAAAGTGCAACCACGCTCTTCCCCTTCCTTCCTGTCATGAGGAAGGCAAGCTCCTTCACACCTCCTGTAAAAGGCCCGGGGGTGTGATGTTCTGAGATTGTAGTGTGTCTGTTAACACCCCTGCTCAGCTTTACTCACACCATGTTCTACAAGTTCCCTTCAGCACTGTGCACCGCTCATTACAAGTGTACTGTGTATTTTTTCTCCTATATCTCAGGTTTTGGGAGGCCCCTGTGGTATTGCCTGGATGTTGGATTTCATGCCTCTAAATACTGTCTCCCGCTGCATTGCTCCTTTTGATACGAACATCACAGGAATCTTTAAGATCGGTGAGGTCAATTTTTGGCGAATTTCTTGCAGGAGATGCTTTTTAAGGTTACGCATTGATTTTGGCTAATCAATACCTTTTCGCACCTACGCTGCCGCTTTCCATCTGCATCCTGTTTTTATGTATTAGGAGGGCGACCGCGGCGCTCTGCATTAACAAGCTCGGAGGGGGGATAGACAGATTTGATGGTGAAAAGGCAGAGAGAGGACAGAGAGGGAGGGGAGAAAGGGAAAGAAAAGCAGGGGGAGGTGGAAAGTTTGGGGCAGAAAATAGAAAAAAAGGCAGCGGAAGAAAAAGAGACTGTTTGACTCATGGGCTGACTCCATTATGTTTTGTAAGAGAGAGTGCATTGTGCTGCTGCAGACTCTCTCTGAATCGCCAAACTCAGTTAATCATTGTTGAAGAGGCACAAAAGGCAGGGAAGGGTGGGGGGCGTGGCTGCATTGTCAGTGGGAGGCTGGGCCCAGTGTGTGCGTGCATGTGTGTGTGTGTGTGTGTGTTACCCGGGGGCCTACTTGGCAGGACGGGTGACACTTGACCTCGCTGCACCCCTCTTTTCTGCCTATTCAAGCCGCCTGGTCGCCATTATGAAGTAAAATTAGCTCCCTGTTCTTCACCCCTCGGGGCTCCTCCCCTCAAAGGTCACAGCTTGCACCCGAGCATTTTGCTCCATTTTGTCGTCCCTAATGAGGTGACATGCGACGTGATTGTGCTGGCAAAACATTTCACACATCTTTCTTATGGCATTTTGCTTGTTTAAAAGCGTGTGGGGGGGGGGGCAGCTGGCGTTTGCCACATAAGCTGTGAATGGACGGGATGAAGGGATGAGGAGCGAGGTGGAGGCCGGAGGAGTAATCACATGACGAAGCTTAAAGACTTGAGGTATTTTCCCACCAGGATGAAACTTTTTCCCAAAAGAACACACTTTGCATGTTAGCGTGTGAAGGTAAAAGAGCAAATTAAAGGCAAAAGAGGCAAAAAAGAACATCCTGTTTTTATGTTTGTTTTGAGAAGCGAGAAACCCCTGAAAGGAAAGGTGTTCGCTGAGAGGGAGGTAGAGATTGAGTGACAGTGGAGGAGATGGTGATTGTCAGGGGGAGCAGCTGGCGTGACAAAATGATGGGCCATATTGTTGTATCATCTTACTCCAAGTCCACCTGCTGCTCCATTAACTGCGATCTGACAACAGCAGACTACATCAAACTGCTCCTACAGCAGCGAGAGAGGTGAGCGCTTCCTTCCAATGCAGCAAAACAAACCCGGAAACAACTGCTACAGTACGACTGACTGACCACCGCCGCTCTCACTCCACCTGTTCAGATGAATGAGTCAGTAATCCCCAAATTAAATGAAGAAATCTGTTTCCTAAGCAATACTCCCGGATTAAGAACTGTCGAAATGCAATAGCTGGACTAAAAGTTGGAATCAGGTACTTTTTAAGATGTTTCGCTCAGTTCTGATTCAAATTTTGAAACTATTAAGCTGATTTTAGGCTTCTGATTTTGGTTGCGTGTCTTTAGATATGAAATTCTTGAGAAGCAAAAACTACATAAAAACATCTATTTACCAAATGCCACCCAAAGCCCAACATTAACAATTACATTAGAACCAGCGATTGATTTGTAGATGAACTGATGATCCTTCGGTCCCCTAAAGGTCTTGACATCGATCGATAGATAGATAGATAGATAGATAGATATACTTTATTGATCTCAAAACTGAGAAATTGGGGTGTAGCAGCGCCATACAGTAAGAAGAAGAGAATAAAGAGCACACATTATTAATAGAATATAAAGGAATACGCTTAAGAGAACTAAAAAACTAAGAGACTGTACATATATACATATATACATGTGTAAAGTGCGGAACAATATCTGAATAAATAAAAATAACGTCAGCAGTGTAGAGTGACATGGAGATGTCGATGTTTTTGTCCAAACAATCGCCCAAAGCCCAAATATATTAAGTTCTTTCTCACATAAACCAAAGAAAAGCAGCAAATCCAAACATATGAGAAGCTTAAACTTGATAATTTGGCATGTTTGCTTGAAAATGAATAACAAAAAGTTGCTTTTTTTTTTTTAACTGACCAGTCAAAGCAATACGTAACATTTTAAGTAACATTTTTTGCAACATTTTTTGCAGTCTTTTATGATGTTTCTTTTAAATGTTAGGGCTGGGTAGTGCTGCAAATGCCTTGTTTTCGCAACAGGTACAAAACTAATACTTCGTCCCCCAAATTGTTTGCATAAAGGAATACTTAACCTCACAAATGATCATTTGTATATCCATTAATCACCCCGCGGCGCATTGAATTCATGGGAAAACTTTTTTCTCCCATGCCTTGCAATTAATGTAAGTCATTTTAAGCAAAATTGCCAAATTACAGACTTTCAGCGTCTTAACTGTTTGGATTCGCTGCTTTTCTGTGGTTTATATGACCGTAAATGTTATATATTTGGGTTTTGGGCGGTTGTTGGGACAGAAAATAGATGGAAATGACCTTTTAAGGACCAAATGATTAGTTGATCATTCTTTAAAATAATCGTTCCAGTCCTAATGTTATCCCAAACCTCAGCCAGACCTCTTGCTCCCATGCGCTGTGTGGGGTTAGCAGGGGCCAGCTCAGTGTGTGGCACATTAGTATGGGTTCGCCCTGTTTAAGTGCTATGTGGAGCATTATTAAGTGTTAATTTCACAGTGGCCATGTCTGTGCTCCACTCACCTCAGCTCTAAAAAGAGGCCTCCCAGACTGTGGAAAAGGTCCTTAAAAACTGGGTGGACCCATGAAAAAAGGATCCACCCACCCTGGCAGGGCAAAACGTCACGGCCAATTTGTTAACCACAATTGATTCTGCACGGTGGATGCCACGGTGGAGGCTCTGTGTATCCTCAACCCGAGTGGGAGGCTGCATCCATGCACTTTGACTTTTTTTTTCTTCAAAATGCAGAAGCTCCGGCATGAGAAAGTGTCTTTCAATAAGCCGAGTACAATAAGCCGAGCAGGCGCTGTTGCCCAAAAATGTAGAAGCGTTTTCTTAAATACAGCTGCTGAATCTAATTTCGCTTCCCGGGCCGAGCTGAGCGTGACGAGCCACATTCCTCAACCAAGCGTAGTTTTTTAATTTCTGAATGTTTATTTACTTATTTGCACGTAATTAAAGTCTGCTGCAGCACTAACTTTTAATAAGCAGGGCCCCGCGGTGTGGCCTCTGGTGTGTTTGTGTGTGTGTAAAGATGGGATAAAATGACCAGGTCTTCTAAAGCGGAGGGTCTACACCGTCAGCGCCTGCAGCAGAGACCCAGTTTCCTCAGCAGTGAGACATGGCAGCGTTCAAAGGCAGAGGGAGGTGTGTGTTGGGGCCAAACTCTCTCAAGATCACACAGTTGTTTGTGTGTGTGAGAATGAATATGAGTCCTCTGTGGATGCACAGCATGCCTATATGTGTGTGTGTGTGTGTGTGTCGGTGCTACCCTCTATTCGTCCTCATTCCTCTAACCCTGCACCCCCCTCAGGACAGAGACGCCGGCATGGGGCATGCTTTGAACCTGCTTCTGTCGTGCTCTCTAATTGTGGGGAGCTCCCCGGGCCTCGGCGTGTGCAGCTGCGTGCGCCACCACCGCTGTGCTGTGACGAGCGTCTCCCTCCCTGCGGCTCGGTTACTGTAAGGTGTTTTTAATTACTCGTCCCTTCCTTTCTCTGGATGTGGCTTTGTGCGCCGAGCGAGCCTCAGAAGTTTGTTCAACCCTCTGCGTCTGCAAGCTCCTTTATTTTCCTTTTTCAACATCTGCGTTACATCTGTGTCATTCAGACTCTAACACACTTATTTTTGGTTTTCCCTTAATCCTTTCTCTCTTCTCGGACTCCTCCCCCTCCCCCGACGCACATTTAGTTCATTCATCGCTCTGTGGAGGCCATAAAAGGAGCCTTGTCATTTATGAAGAAATTAAATCACACAAACTGGCATTCATCCCAGCCACTGGTGCATGGAAATGATGTCACCATGCATAAGTGTCATCTGCAAAAAAAGTTTCCAATCAGTGTCACCCCACCGCAAATTAGACAGCGGTGTCATGGGGACAGATCCTTTCAAATTAATATCGAACTCATCACCTCTTTTGAATTCAGGGTGTGTACGGTCATGAACCTGGAAAAGTCATGGAAATTGCAAATAGCAATTTCCAGGCCTGGAGAAGTTTGGGAAAACTAGATATATCCTGAAAGGTTTTGGAAGTCATGGAATTTGTTTCACAAAGTTGTATTATAACACATCATGTGTTCAAGGATCTAACAATACACTGTCTCGCTTTGATGATTTTTTAAATTCTTGTTGATTTTTAACAAAAATATCCCTTTCAAACCCACAGGTTTAGAAAAAAATGCCAAAAAGTTTCAAGAAAAAGAAAATTTGCCAAAATTAAAAAAAAACATGCCTTCCAAACCCACGAAAAGTTATGTTTTTCAATAAAATCATCAAACATTTTCACAGAAAAAAATATTCCAAAAGTTTTTCTTCAATAATAGCCAAAAAATTTTAAACAAAAAAAACAAAATTAAAAAAAAAACAACAACAACGGCAAGGCATGTATTCTTTAAAGAATTTTTAAAGAAATGTTTTTAATTGCCAAAAAAGAAAAATAATTGCCAAATTTTTTCAAAATGTTTAAATTTTGTTAGTAAAATAAATAGAGCCATTGAAAGTCGCATGCCTCTCCCGTAATGCCAAAATAAAAAAAACAAAGGTCCCTGCCCAGTACCTCCCCCCATAAATAACAAACAGTCCCTAAGTTATATTTGAATAATTAGTTCTACTCTTGTTATGAATACCTTATATTTTGAAAAATATATGTTTAAATAAGCTCTTATATAGTAGTGAAGAAAGAGACTGTATGGTCTTGAAAATTTGCCTCAAAGTCATGGAAACTCATGGAAGTTTACTGGTAACAAAACAAAGTTTTTTGTCACAGCCACATGGCTGCAGCTGGAGACCCCTCCCCTCCGTTAGACCGTTTCCTGCACCCGAATGTCACTTAAGATATTTCAACCAAACGAGCGCCATCACAGAGAACCTGAAAGGTGTTGTTAATATGGAGGCCAGCGCACAATGCTCATCTTTCAGAGGATCCTTCACCGCCTCTCGCTGACACTGATAATGGCTGGAAAAGTCTTGCTGCCCCGGCGACGGCGCGCATGCCAATCTGGTGTCTTATTTGTCGGCTGGAGCTTACAAGACAGGCGATAGCTTAATGGGTTTTATAAAAAAAAAATGAATCTGTTCTCATCTTGAGAAACTAGAACCTTGGCTCAGGCTGAGGGATGAGGTCTGAATGCCAAACAGAGGTCCGTAAAAAGCAGATAGGCATTCCTCTCCCTTCAGCATGACTTGTTTGAAGTAGCGACAGTGCAGACGTGCTGAGAATTGGAGCCACGCTTTGAGTCTGAGCTCGTGTTCACAAAAGTTTTTTAATGTGCCACCAAACCCCCTCCCGGCTGAGGCTCTCCGTACATTCACCGTGACCTACTTTTGACAGCCAGATATATTTGTTCCTGTAAACATTGTTTATCAATTAACCCCCCCCCACACACACACACACACAAAAAAAATGAGCAATCGATTCAATAATGAAGCGGCGCTCCCATCTCGTGCCTCATTCATCCCAGCGCTCTCCACCTCCACTCAGAGAGCGTCAACGCTCAGCTACAGCTGACAAATCCCCAGTCACCCTTAAATCATCCTGCGTTCACTGTTTACAGCTTGAAAGTGTTATTGGCGTTTCTCATTGGCAGTGCTGTGTTTCAAAACATGACCGGTGAAAGTCAAGTCTTTTTTTTTTCATTTTAAAAAAAGCAGAAAAATTCCACGCCTTACCTTTTTCCCTTTTCAACTTTATTCCTCTTTCTCGGTCCTTTTTCTGTGAAAAATGCTCGTTTTTCTTCCCCTCTTATCTCTTTGTTCTTCTTTTCCCTGCACGCTCCCCCTAAATTTCCCTTGTAAAAGTTGTGAAAGCTGCTGCCTGCAGTGCATCAGTTTCCCTAAAGTCACCTTGAGTCCATGCTCTCTCTCACTGTCCTCTTTGTAAAGTTTCCCCTCTCTCCATCTATATATAATACAAATATATAAATATATATCTTCTCTCGCTGCCTCACCGCTGCTTTCTGCCTCTCATAACTGTCTGCACACTCTCATCCCTGGTGTTGTCTATCTGGGCACCCAATCAGACTAAAGGACCAATTGTCCCTCTCTTTACAATCAGTGGGACGGCCTCCCGCGACTCCGGTATAACTCAGCCATCTCCGACCTCAAGCATGTGGGAAGGAGGTGGAGAAAGTAGATAGAAGAGGAGGGGAGTGGGAGTCGAAGGGGGTCGATTGACAGCAGGATGGGGGTGAAATTACAGCGAGGAGGGGGGAATCAAAGAGGTGGAGGGAAATCAGGCAAGCAAAGGGGGACGGAGGAATGAGGAGAGGGAGACATGAGGTGCCAGATAGTTAGCAGTGGAGGGAAATGCTCTTGCGAGCGCCACAAAAGCATTTCATCTCAGGGTATTTGCAAGTGAAAAAAGTGACCAGCACGGCGGGAAGGGACTCGAGGAGTGTGTGTGGAGATTGCTGCGGGTGCAGGGGTCCTTGGATCACTGACCAGCGAAGTAGAAAAGGATGAAGGAGTTGGGGGGGGGGGGCACCTTCTCTCACACGAAACCTGCCTCTAATGCATTTTAATGAGCCGCTGTTGAACACGGCTGGATCTGTAGAGGGATTTATGGGCATAAAAGATGAAGCTTTAAACTGCATTATATTCTGCTGCTTGCCCAGTCAGAGTCAAAGCAATTAGTTTTCCAAATTGGCAAAAAGATCCTGAAAAATTAGCCGCACGCCAATACGCACAAAAAGTGCGGCGGAAGATTAGTCATGGTCACGGAGATCTGATCCCTGTTTAGCGCCGAGCGGGGGGAAAATAGCAGTGTTTCATTTAAGCAATCATGGAATTAATGCAGCAAAAAGAGGTTTTCAGAGTTGCATATTTCTCCTCATGAGGAGAGGGACCGGGAAAATGAAATCATATTGGAGATGAACTCAACCATGCTTAAACAGAAATGAGAATATATTACACAGAAACAAGAAGTGTTCTAGGCGGCTGCTCGGGTTCTTATTTGGTGTTTTTTCAAAGTCTGAGCTGTTTTCATATTATATTTACAGACAAAATAAAGTGACGGAGCCTCTCCCAGAAAATGATTCAATATGAGAGTGTTTCAATGTCATCTTGCATAATACACTGTGTGGATGTGGGATTTCGGTACTTTCTGAGCCCTCAGAGTCCTTTACTGTCTGCATGCAGGCATGTGAGGAGGATCCAGGCTGTATGAAGGTTAAGATACTGTTTGACAGCCATGTCAAAACTTTTTGCAACGGGGCCCAGATTAGATAAAGTGAAAATACCTCGGGGCTAACCGTTTCTTGCATCACAAAAGTTCTTAGAAGACACAATCGTCACACACAAATGACACAAACAAACCAGTTTCATCTTTAAAGTGGAAAAATATACAGGTTTCCACTGTTCCTGAAAGCGGCAGCCGTAACTAGGAAGGTTTCCATTGTAGATTTGCTCAAAACTTAAGTGATATTTGTGTGAGATGACTGCATTTCCACTGAGTGATGTGAAGCAACTTCTCCTCTCGTGATAACATGCACCAAGCATGGCGATGCATATTCAAAACATTAGCAGCTTTATTTCTATCACAGCCTCCGCACTAGCCTTCATTATTTCCAATACAAGGCCATGTAGGCGTGTTATGGAGCCATGATGGAAAGGCGAGCCCCTTATACGTGAGAGCGGACACATATTAGGAATTCTGAGAGGCGATATTTCCATGATTTCACAGAGGAATTGTGGATTCACAACTTCCGGATGATCCATTCAACATCTTGTACCGCCTGCTGCATCATGAGGGAGCCAATTCCTACTGACAAGCTCATAGACATAGCATCATGTGCAAATGCATCCTTTTCTCAGTTTTCTGTGGTCATTCCAAAAATATTTGCGTCTTTCTCCTGCAGCGACGACATAGTTTTATGTGAGGTCCTTCTGTAAATCAGTGAAATACTTCTTTAAGGTTAATAAAGTAGTGGACAAAACTCTTACTTTCTGCTTCTGTGTTGCACACCAGTAACCACGGAGTGTGGTCTTAAACCACTTTGCTACCAAAATTAGTGAGTGCACACACGTTTATTTCAAACACGGGTAAACCCGCTATATATTGGCAATAGGCTGCATTCCCACTGCCAGTGAACACAGCACTGCTGCACCTGAGTCCTCCTTTCTGTCAGCTTCTGTGTGTGTGTGTGTGTGTGGGTTGTTTGGTGGTGTGTCATGGACAGGCTGGAGAACAGGTAAACAGTAGACATCAGCAGGGACAGAGGTCTTTGAAAACGTTTCAGTGGTTTCTTCTCTTTATATATACAGTAGCTCTCAGACTAATTCGGAATAATGTTTACAGCTTGGGAGGAGATGGATGCTACTTAGTGATGGCATGCCGTTGCATGTTGCTGGTTAAGGAGCTGAAATCAGCACATTCACACAAGTGTTCACGTCAAAGCCGATCGGAGCCGGACGCAGTAAAAACCCGTGTCTACTGCAGAGTCATTTGACCCAGGTGTGAATGCCGATTGCACGCAGCCCATTGCATTAAAAAGCCAGATGTTAGTGGGTGTCAGTGGGTTTTTGTACAGTGGGAATGAGGCTTTACAGAACTGGAAATGTGGGTACGTTACTTACTAGTAACCCCAGAGTGCGTTTTTTATTTACTTGTTTATTTTTTTTTTTACTTTAGAGCTCCAGATATCAGCTAGCAAAGTTTCCCCATATTCATCACCAATTGGGACTGTTTTGCTCTTTTTTTCCTCCACTCGACAGCCCTTTTGACTCTCCTTAATCTTCCTGACAGAGTAATTTGGTTTGTTGTCCAGCTCTAAAAATACAGATGAAGGCTGTTGTCACCCAGCGAGCCAGATGGTCAAAAGGTTGTACCTCTCCATCGGTTCAATATGTTTTTTCTTTCTCCCACTCTGTCCCTTTCAATATGTCTTCTTTCTCATTTGGCAGGTCATTCTTCTTCACCACTGCCCCCCCACCCCTCCCTCTCCCGCTGCCCTCCCCATCCTCTTTGTCTCTTTGAAGACCTGACTGGTTAGCGCCCCAGCCAATCTGTCAGCGAATGCTTGACTGGACCCCCAGTAAAAAAAAACAGGGGGCTCCCTCTTTGTCGGGGCGGGCTGTGGAGAGGGTGGCATTCAGGCTCATTGAACGCCACCTTCCATCACTGTGGCAGAGCTGAGGATAATAATTGGCAGAACAAATTGAACCTATAGGGCTTATGGAAGGGCCTCTGTCTGTTTTTAAAGTCTGTTACTGCGGTAGACGTCTGGAAAACAAGTCCCTCCGGGTCCCATCACAAAGGCCCAGATCCGCCGTAGCAATAGATTGGATACAGTTATGTTCTGCGTGTTGCCGGACTTTGGTTTCGTGATAATGTGCAGGATGTTGTAGGGACACGGTGCTTTCACGCATCTGATCAAATACGCCTACTTTTAAGGCTGAGGGCTGTAGGTTTATAAAAGCCATGACTTGTTCTGTCACCTCAGAGTACCTTATACCAACACGTACAACCGATTATTCTGATCTTTCTTTAGAGGGCAGATTTCATGGTTTTTAGAGTTACAAGTGTCCTTGCAATTTGGTCACTACTTCATTAATCTGTCTTACTTATTGGCCATTTCCTTCCCGCTGTCAGCCAGCTGTTAGTTTCCTGCATGAATGTTAAGCCAAACCATGGTGCTTTATTCTAAAGCTAACTACGTGCTTGTGTTGCACTAAACATAAAAGTGTTTTGCAGACATTGTTAATGGATTTGATATCAACATGTAATGATGCATCTAATGAGTAAAATGTGTACGTTTCCTGTAGAAATGGAAGTGTATTTTAACCCCTTGAAACTTGGATTGCCATCACTTTTCTAGTGCTGCATGCGGACTCCTTTCACAAGTATTTAAACTTTAGTTTGATGAGAAAATAGATGCGATGTCCTTCAGAAACATTGGAAAAGGGCAATGAGAAATTGGCACGAAAGTCCCCAAAATGCAAAATATAATCAGTTTCAGAAACCTTTTTTAAGTTAGGAAAGAAGAATCCAAATAACTATATTTATGGATTTTTGTTAAACTGAATTATTATATTTTTAAGCAGTTTCCCAGGTCATTTCATGTATTTATTGATTTATTTTTATTATTGATAGATTATTTTTTGTGATAATTTTCGCTTTTTTTTCTAAGTTCTTTGACATTTATTCTGAGTTGCTCATTGCCTTTCCCCATGTTTTTTTAAAACAATCATTTATGCCATCTCAGCACGTCAACAAGAAATACGGGAGAATACCTAGTGCGTGTGTACTGTCGACGTGACCGACCAGGCTGCTTTTTTGGTGCTGGTGACTGAGGGCAGCTATATTTGTTTATTAACAACATTTTTTCCATTTCATCACATCCCTCCTCTCCTCGGCCCCTTTCACCCACAATATCTTTTTATTTCATTGTCCCATGTAGCACGAATCTCACCTGGTGGCTTCAGGAGCAGAGCACCCCTAACTCCAAACCTGCTCCAAAAACTATGACTAACACTACAACAAAAACACCAACTTTAGTACCACTGGAAAAAAGCCTCGGATTGGGTCAGGTGTGTCACCGGCTATGTAGACAGCCATTCACCAGAGTTATGGGCGACATTTCAAATCCTCCACCAAGTAAACACTCCTGACCCTCTCTGCTAAGATTGAAAGTTAAATAAGCTCTTAAAAGTGCAGTGCACCCAATAGGCAATTAAAAATAATGACAACAGTTAGGTGCACCGGACTTGATGAAAAATCCAGCCCGGGAAGGTAATACCCCACTGCCGCCCGCCGTTCTTCACCCTCACTTATCAAGAAGCAGCCTTCAGACTGAATAACCTAAACAAAATTCTGCCAGTCTCATCCAGTGTATCACTTTGCCACCACAGCCACCACTAGGGGAAAGCATGAAAGAGGGTTAGGTTTCAGAAGAACGAGATGAGAGAGCGCCGAAGAGAGGGAGCAAAGCCTCCATGTCATCTAAGATAAGAGGAGCAGCTCTCTTCCCTTCTGCCCGAGATTAAAAATGGCATGGAGCAGAACAAGCCCGAGTACAAAGAGCTCTTCTGTGTCTTTGGGGTGCGCAGTCAAGCCTTTTCATGTCTGATTCCAGCTACAGGTCGAAACAAAGGGAAATTAGATGTTGGGAAGTTATTGTGTCTTTGTTGGGGTGGATGCACGCGTGGAGGGAGGATTTGTATACACAAGGTTCACAACTGAAGCGGTAACCTTTACAGTAATTGGTGGAAAAGACAAAAATAGGATGTTTGGCCTTAATTGTGAGACATCGGGATTGGCGCAGGGGTCGAAAGAGTGAACCGTGACATTAACTGCCTGCCTGGCATCATCTGGCTTCGTTGCTTTCGCGTGCTCTTGTCTCAGACAAGCTGTGTCTTTCAAGATCCCATTTTCCTGGTGACCTTTTCACCATTTCCCTCTCCCCCCCCCCTTGCGTCTGCAGCTACGGCACCTCGGCAGGGTATTGACTTTCACTCCGCCGTGTTAAACTTTGCCATCCGCGCGCCGCTCGTTGCAGAGCCTCCGCTGTGACAAGAGGCGGCATTCTGTTTGGGATAAAAGGCTCCCCGGGCTGTTTGATGCGGTATTCCGGCGGGGATAGGCAGGGACTTGGCCTTGATGAGCTGACAGGAGCCGAGGAGACGTGGGGCCTCGCAGCAGCAGGACCACAAACCTCAGGCACACTGCGCCTTGCTCTGATATTTACCCCTCCCCTTTCTGTCACTCCCCATAACCCCTACCCCCCGCTCGGTCCCCGTGACCCTGTCTGTGCAACTGAATGTGAAATGAAAGACTAAAGTAACTTTTGAAGTCGCACATGTGGGGGCGCGTACTGTACGTCGTGACTGATGCAAGCTACAAATGCACACAGAACATGTAATGCCTGAATTATGCATGTATGCTGTCTGCAGTGTTATTCCTGCTTAATTATTTACGACAAAAATGAATGTCGGAATAAGAAAGGAAAACATGTTGCTACAAATGAAAAATAGCATCCTGATCTGGAGTATTTAAACTCACACAGTGGCAGCATTCAGTGTTTTTCTTTTTTTTTTGGAGCGTTTTTTCCAGAACTTAAAAGGGATACAGTTTTCAGCCAGCTGGGTATCAAAACAATGTGGGTCGTATGTGTAGATTAACTGTGCTAATCTTCTCTCCTTTTAACCAGTGCCTGGATATCCCTCCTCCCCTCTGACAAAACACATAAATGATGTCTTTTGTTGGTGTTCTCTGTAAAATCTGTAAAACTAAGCAGCGCTGATCAAATATAAACCAAGATTCTGTTTCTGAGTTGCAAATTTCTCGCCTTAAATGTTTCCAGTAACATGTTGTAGCTTACCGTTTAAGCTGCCGCCATTGTTTCACATGGATCATTCCACATTACGTCACCCACCAGTGGGTGACCAGTGTTTGTTGGTATGATCAGGCGCAGTGCATTCTGGTAGTTGTATGTTTTCTACCTTTTGACCAAATGCGTTTTTTGTTTTCTCTGATCATTTTGCACCAAAAGTATTTGTATCTTTCTACTGCAGAGACAGTCTAATGTTACGTGATGACCTTCTTTAAATCAGAGAAATACTTCTTTAATCAACCAAAATTTGAAGTTCAAAGGAGCTTATGTAATGGTAGCAAGTGCACACGTCTCATATCAGCAGGTCTGGAGTCTAAGTCTTTAACTCCACTTCCCAGAGTCAATAGAATAACAAGTAGGGGGAGTGCGCGCGCTCCATTACACGTTTGGTATGCGGGGGTGTATGCACAGGCAGCCACGTCTAACGAGAAACAAACACACGCAGGATAAATGTCTCCTTTGTTGGTTTCTGAGTGTTTGTAGTTCCACACTGATCCAGTGATCAGAGGGAGAAATAGTTCAGCGGGGGTTTAAACAACACCGTCCGCCACTCGCCTTCCACCTCCAAACAAACCTGACTTATCACAGTGGAAAAACCAGTGCTTCCTTTTTAAAGCTACGTGCGTGAAAAGTTTCTCTTTTCCGACTACATAAACACGACTTGTCCAAACAGAGGAAGGGAACAGGAGTTACGGCAGGAGGCGAGGACGCTGTATTTATTTCCCCTGACTGGTGCTGCACTGTAGATGAAGCCGTTGCCCAATCTTGGCCAATTACTCGTTAACTACTGGTGCATGAAAAAAATCAATTAGGATAGTTATGAAGTCCTCCCTCCACCTGGAGTCTTATTCCCAAGGTCTCTAACAGCATGCTCCGATGGATTGTGCGGGAGAAAATACATTTTTTTCTCTGTCACCTGGCAACTAAAAGCTTCAAAGGACCCGTTCATCTCAGCAGGTCTCAGATCCACAAAACCTTTGCTTCGTCGCTGGTTTTATTCAAACAAAACACCATCTGGGGGTCAAAGAATCTTGGACCGCAGACGTGAACCCTTTTACCAGAGAACACGACTTCCTCCTCTGTGCACTTACAGCGATTATGTTGAAGACTCCCATGTTGGTGGCTTCACAAGGTGCCAGCAGATAAAAGGTGCCTGTGTTTATTTAATGTGGCGTTTGTGTGGCTGCTGCTCGCAGAGCCAGCCTCTTTGCAACCTTATGTGAGTGAACGCCAGGATAAAGAAAGGAACATTAGCATTAAACATCTCGTATGAACACAAGATGATAGAGGAAGGGAAACAAGGCAGAGGTAAAGTGCAGGTTACGACAAAATATGTCATAACATAAACGCTGCGGTGAAGGTAACTAAAGCTGATCGCTTATTCAGTTTTAGTTTACATGAATTAAATAGCAGAGGATGCACTTAAAGGGAACCGTTATGCTTTGCCTTGTTTTCCGTCACGTTTAATAAAATGTTCCAAAGTAACAATTCCAGGGAAATTAGAAAAAATAAAATAAACTTCTTCTGTTGCAAACATAAGCCAATAGTACTGATGGTGACACTACAGCGACCGCCTACATTTCAAAAGTTTGAAAATTCATAACAAATTATTTGTATGTGCTACAGCTTTGCAGCGTACACAGAAATGTAGGCCCACTGTTGGAGAAACAGTTTTAGTTTTGCATGTTAGCACATATGTAGTTCTCATTTGAATGATTTTATCCCATTTTTGTTTGCAGTACTAGCTGCATTTTGATCTAAAAGTTTGACCTGACGGTCTAAAACCGAACTTAACCGTATTTAACTCTTTGAAACCTGGAACGACATCGGTTTTCTTGTGCTGCTTTCAGACGCCTTCCACAAACATTGAAGCCATTGTAAAATGGGCAAATTGTTGCCTTCTTTTGAAAACATGGCTGAAAGGCAATGAGCAACTTGACAAATATGTCCCAAAAAATTGCAAGAAATTTTGAATAAAAAATGAACTGAAAGTTGAGAGAGAGAGAGAGAGAGAGAAAGAAATTATTAGAAGAAAATAATAATTAAAAGATATGCCCCAAAAAAGTCCAGAAAACTATATTTATTATTATTATTATTATTATTATTATTATTATTATTATTATTATTATTTATTTTAGTATGTCTTTCTTTTTTATTTTATTTTCATTTTTTTACTAAATTTCTGGTAATGTTTTTTGTTTTTTGTAATTCTGTCTTTGGGTAACAGAGTGTAACTAAAATGTGTCCGTTTAAAAGTTGTTGAGATGTTTACTTGAAATGACAAATAGTGAAGAACTCAATAAAAACTTCTCTGGTAACCTTGAATACCTTGAATACCAAATTCTGAGGCAATCTGTACAATAGTTTAGAGATATTCAGTCAGGACCGTTAGCCGTCATTGTTAGCCTTGTGCGGCTAACAAACGCCTTACTTAGAAATCCGAAACCAATTTCAAATTTGGGTTTTTACAAGGACACTCAACTACACACTATTCTTCAGTTCAGCTTTTCTGCTTGTACAAAAGCTTTTCATTTCAAAGATGTTCTCTTATTTTGCTTTTTTCTTTTTTTTTAATTCAAACCTTGAAACAAGTTGGAATGTTTAAACTTTAAATTACGTTCTTTGTACATTTTAAAATATTTTTTTTACAGCCGCAGTTTTCATTACCACTTTATTAAAAAAAAGGAAAAGTGTATTGATCTCTGAACTCTTTATCTCGTATCTCACCAAATCATGAGCTGATTGGATTGTCACACTGCTGGTGGAGAGACACATGAAGGGAGAAGGAGACAAAGCAGGAGAGCGGGATGAAACAAAGCTTTAAGTGGCTGCTTGATTCAGAGTAAAATCTGGCACCTGTTTTTCTTGCTGATTTAATAATGTTCCCATTAACGCTGCGCTGGGGTTGCAACCCAGGGGTGGGTGACAGACTGATCTGAAATCATCTCTCTCTGACTGCTCTAATGACTCCACCGCTGTGCTCAGCCTCACGGCGAAGCAGCATTCTGGGCTGCTGAAAATCCGGAGGCGTCTGAGAAACGTCGCCATCAGTTATTTCTAAAAGAGAGTCATTTGTGTGCCGGATAGACAGCCACGGAAAGCAAAGGAGGATTTTAATACCTCATTTACCGAGCTGACAAAAACTATCCCAAGAATGTGGAAACATTTTGGTTTTGACGAAAGTGGAAGAAAGCGGGCCGACGCTCCTAAAAGTCAGAATTAATTGCCATCACTGCCGCCGCCGCCGCTGTGAATGAGGTTTTGAAGATGTGACACTTCTGGGACTGATCTGGGCATTATCTGCGGGAAAATTAAATCAGAATTCATTCCCCATTGCACGAAATGGGATAATGTGACACCTCCACATTCACCAAACTGACGTCTGCAAATGTAGCAGAGACGCTGCAGCCAGAGAGTCAGAATGACATGAAATATTAGGAGCAGAATATCAGTTAATGTCAGACAGTTTTAAAGTCCCTGGCTGGAAAAAATGACCCAGTAACTTGTAGTGCATGCTGCAAACAAACTCAGTGCAGATGTGGTGCAGATGGATCGCACTCACATTTTAATTCTGCAGTGGAGCTTTAGACCGAATCACAGCAACGTTGCAAACAAAAACAACTGTCAATATATTTTATTTGCAGAGGTGTGAAATCAACATTTGTGTTGTCATTTTAAGTCATACCTCTAACAAGATAGAGAGTTAAACATGGTGGTCTGTCTTCCTGTTGAAGACCACCGCTCAGCGTATGATCCTGCTGCCAAAAGCCACCACGTCAGTAGTCGATGCCGAGGGCTTTTTTTCCCCATGTTTTAGACAGAAATCAGGTCAAAGTACGCAGGTTTCAAAGGGTTAAGTTGCAGTTCCAAGAGACTGAATTGCCTTTAATGTGATCTTTTTAAATTGTGTGACTGTCTGTGAAATGTCCACCTCACAAACCTCAAAGATTGTTTTTCGTCGTAGGTAAAGTGAAGACTTGGACACGTGATTCAATTTGACCAGAAAACTGAGCCAATGTCATAACATAACTACCAAAAAAATCCAAATTCTGAGTCAGGATTTGCAGAAAATCAATATTTTCACTTGTTCAGAAGTCATAACTTTGACTCGATAAAGAAAAAAAAATTGACTGGACAAGGTTTTGACTAAATCTAGAATCATATATTTATTACATGAATATAGTAAAAAGAGCCTAATATCGAGTGCTAAGCGGCAGTGTGTGACAGCTTGTGCCACGCTGTGCGATGTAAACGACGGTCCATCATACGTTTCAGTAACACCTGTAATAAAGATGATATCAACTGCATCAAAAGAAATCTGTTTGCATGAGAATTTGACATATAGGCAAAACATTTCCTTTGTTTTAGAGAGATCCATAAAAAGAGTTGAACATTTGTGGCGCTGCACAGTGGATATTAATTGGACGGATGTTCCTATTTTCGACAAGGTCACATCAGAAATCAAGAGACGATAGAACCACTAAATAAAAAAACCCATAAAAATTCATTTTGTCTTTTGTGAGTTACCTCTACACGCTGAGAAATGCTGCAGTTCTTTGCCTCTGCCCACTGAGGTTTAACTCAATCAATGAGATTATTTCCGCCTCCGAGCAGCTCTGTCTCCGAGAAATGTTTATGGCAAAAAACTCAAATCTGCTCACAAGTTCAATTCCCTCCACAACCAGCATGCGTCCATCAGCAGACATGTGCACTGTCAAACTGTCCTTGAGCGAGACTCCAAATCCCACCCTGCTCAGTCATGCAATATGAATCACTGCATGCTTTGAAGGATTTTTATTATCTCCATGGCTGATATTATGAAGCTTAAAACAAAAGAACAACACGAAGCTGTTGTGTCTCTCTGGAAGGGGCGAGGAAGTTTTTAGCTGAGTGGATATGAGGACAGCCGAACCTGATCTAGCACCCCCGTGTTCGGAGCACGCCAGACTGAGCTTTGTGCCGTAATGCAAGGCGACGCGCCGGCGGAGACAAGAGGAGGAACAATTGACAGCTTTTGTTACATCTTTAATTACAGACCTTGTGTTTGTCTTGTTCAAATGAGAGGCCTTGGGGAGACGCGGCTCCTTCAGTCTGATCTGCTTCTGTGAAATGAACGGCCTGACCGCCCGTCTTCACAGGATTTATCCTCCTCCGACAAAATGCATGGATGGCCGAGGAGGTGTTGAATATTAGAGCGAGTGTACCCTACGATAAGAGTGTGTGTACACCTGCCTCAGCGCGTTTTGCAAGAAACAAACCTGCCATCCTTCACATGCAGAGAGTGAGGATGTCTTCGAAAGGCGAGCGCCGCACGGAGAGTTTGTGACGCGTGAAGTGTATCTGGGAAGCGAGGAGGGGAAGAGGCGCTCCATTCGCTGCCCGCTGCTTTAACATACCGCCCTCCTCCTCTCCCCCACACACTCTCTGCAGTGTGCACAGATATGCCTGGCAGGTACAGGTATGGGCTCTGCGCTGCTGCCGCCACTGAGATCAACGGCTGTGTCAAAGGAGATGATCCACGGCTAATATGCAGCTGTCTGACCCTATTACCTTTAGTGGCAGGGCCAGGCTGCTGCATCCCAGGAGAGCTCCTCCGGTTCTTCACAAGAAATTTAGTTAGGCTTTAAAGCGCTCTGCGGCTCTGCAGACGGCACTCTGCATGCATCTGTACGTACATGTGGAGGAATTGACAGTGTGGATTTGATCTGCGAGTCGAGTCGAGTTTAAGCTGACGGGTTCGTTGCTCCTTGGTCCATCAGCCTCCACGAGGAGGTTTTTCTAATCGTCAAAGATGCCGATGGCTACCTTCGTTAGCTTGCAAGTGATTAGAACAAAATGTCCTTGCTGTTTAGCATGACGAGCAGGAAGATGTGGATGGTGGAGGAGGTGCAAATGGACTACAAGTAGATGTAAGATCATTTAGAAAAGAACAGCTGCCCACGCAGTCTTTGAAAGGTTGCTTCACTCAATTTACCAAAACCAACAGACCAAAAAGCCAATTACCTCGAGTGTTGTGGCCATACTGACAGTTCGGTACATTACTACGTAAATTGTTTTTTGTACTTGTAGTACTTGAAAAATTACATAAAAAGATCAGAAATTACTCCCGGATTAACCCTAAGCAAAATGTCTTGATGTCTCTCCAAAACATGGGAATAAGGCAATGAAGAATGAAAGAAGAAATGACCACTAAATTAGCGAGAAATTAGTAAAAAGTCCAAGAAAATAACCTGAAAATTAGTAAAAAAAAAAAAAAAAAAAAAAAAAAGAAAAAATATAAAAAGAAAATTGAAAAACAGCAGTGAGGAAATGACCTGAACAAGTGCTTAAGAAGTTAAGATAATTCTGTATCATAATTCAAAGTATGCATTTATCAGTACAGTTTTTCCCTAGCTTTCTTTTAGTTTTTCCCCTTAAAATTCTCCTGTAGCTTTTTCAAAATAAGTTTCTAAATCTTCTTATTTCTTGCAATTTGTTGAAAAATTCTAAATCAAGTTGCTCATTGCCTTTTTTCATATTTCTGAAAGAAATTTACTTTGGGTTTAAAGGTCTAAATACTTGTGAAAGTTGTCTGAAAGCAGCACAAGAAAAGTTGTTCCAGGTTTCAAAGGGTTAAAGCTGCAGGATTTACTTGATGTCAGACAGAAGTGTAAACTCGTTCCACTCTGTTTCCATCGTCAGTTTGACATTGCGTCCACTCTAAGTGATTTCCTTGGGGAAGAGGGATTTGATTTTCTCTAACCAATCGCTAGACGCCGAGCGATCCACTCACATCTAATGTCATTTTAAGTCCGAATTGATGCATAGCCACGCCAACGTAACCTGCTTTTCTGGGTTTAAAAGATGGAGCAGGACAAAGTAAACCAAAATACCATGTCAGGTGAGTTTTAGAAAATGTATCAGTTGAAAACAGCCTTGATAGCGGCGTTTATCTTGTCCATAGAGCTCGCCATTGTTGTTATTACTCCATTGCACCATTGTAGCAATCTTGACCACAGTTTGAAAACAGCGTTAGTCGTTGTGCTGGTTGGCTAATCATTAGTCCTGCAGCACTCATTGGATCAATTGTATTGCCAACCGAGAAACCGCTGTTTCGTGTCACGATGTCAGAAGAATCAGTCTCAGTCTGGACACTCGCAACTGTGAGGTTGCTCCCGGCTAAATCTGCTGCTGGGCCACTATTAAGCCTCCTGTTCCCTCCTGTCAGTCTGCGGTGTTTTGTTTTTTAAAACCATGCTGGAATACCTGATCCAAGGTTTTCTGCGTGTTAGTCTAACTACGGTTTAAAGTCAGGCTCTGAAGATCATACAGGGCCAATCTTTTAAACTCTTTATAATGACAATAGGGCTGCAACAGCGAATCAATAAAATTGATTATAATCGATTATTAAATGTGTCGGCAATGAACAAAATTATCGATTCGTTAAGTCAGTTGCTGTGTGGCAGGACTCTTTATGTCCCATGCAGATGGGCAGAGGCAGAACGTTTTCGTACGAAAACGTCAAAGGTTTGGTAGCACAAAATAATTGACCGATTAATCAATTATCAAAATAATCATTAGCTGCAGCCCTAAATGTCAGTATATACTGCTCTTTAACCCTTTGGGCCCGCTTTAATATTAGACACAAAATGCGCTTTTCAAAATCAATCTTTAAAAAATATTATACATTATTAGTATTTCCTACTGTCATTAGGTTTTTTTGTTTTCATCCAGCATCAGTCCTAATCATGATATCAAATATTTATAACTTTTTAATTTTTTTTTAACCCTTTAAATAGCAGGGTTTTGTCATGAGAAAGTGAATATCTGTGCGTATGTCAAACGGCTTTTGCTCCGAATAATCCGCAAAATGTGCTGTGAGCTATTTGAACTACGTCACCTTTGCTGCAAAAAAATAGCTCCTGAATATTTCTGCAGTGCTCTGAGCAACAATAAAACAGCTTTATTTTTCTGGAATGGTGGCAGAAATGTTAAAACTCAAAAACCTTGACAAACAAAAACTCAGTAAATCTATTATACCTGCATGACATCATCAGATTTTCTAGATCTGGTGAACCAGACAAAGTGAGGACCAATTACAGTGTTCATTAGCTTTGTGAGCTAACGGACGATTAAAACAAAACGTACGAACAAACCGCGAAGATGCAGCTATAAGAAAAACTTTGGCAGGTTATTGGAGGTATTTTTGTCCTGTTGCCACAGTGATACTTCTTCTGCCTTTCTGTTTACCCGTGGGTCATTGTCTCCTCTCTGCTGGATCTCGTTACGTCGCCTTTTCACTGAGCCGCACTGAAAATTGTCTCCACACAAAGAAGCATTGTCAGAAGTCCTAACCTCAGCCCCTCTCAAACTCTCCTCCTGCCTGATGGAACAAGAGGTGTCTGTGTCGAGATCTTGTTACGGGAGTTATGATCTATTCATAACAGCCTGCACTCTGATCTGCTCCTCAGGTAGATTTTCTGCCGGTGGTGACAGATAAGTGTCTGTCTGCCTTTGAGCACAAGTAACCACATTGTGAGCTCTGAGTCACAGAGATACTCGCCACACAATAGAAGAGTAAAGTCAGAAATTAGGGTACTTCTTACAAAAGCGGAGAAGGTTGTAATGGATTACTGTTAATGTGCTGCTCTTGGGTAGATTTTACGTTACTTTTTACAGTCTTGTACTAAAATTATTAATAATTTTCGGGTTATTTCCTTCTCACCTCTTACTAATTTTTGGGATTTCTCGCCAAGTTGCTCATCTCCTTTTTCTGGTCTTTAGAGAAAATCCAACCAGCTTTCCTAAGTCTCCGAGTTTAATACTTGTCAGAGGTGTCTGAATGCAGCAACAGAAAAATGATGTCACTCCAGGTGTTGAAGGGTTAAAAAGAGCAATGTTTACAAGGTTTTAGGTAGAATTAATTGGTACGATAAGGAAAAACTGCCATGTGAGATTGATATCCAAGTTATCTGAGAGGCATTAGTGAACATGTTGTCGACACGAATTGCTACTTTACACACCAGCTAATTAATGGACAGATGTTGGAGAAGCAGTGTTGTGGCCAGAGGGCTGCCAGTTCCAATCCAGCCAGTAAATTCTCGGTTGTAAGCTGCTGATAAACAACAACCACCACGACGTCCCCTTGAGCAAGACTCCTCATCCGTGTTGCTGCTCAGTAGACAGCGGGAGAGGACTGTATTTGCAGTGGCCAGCTTCTGGGTATAAATGTAACTGTGTACTGTGAAATGTGCTGTAGACTGGAAAAAAAGACTGGCAATGCTCTGGTAACCTTCCCAAAAATAGAGCAGGTAAAAAGAAGAAGAAGGGACTCAGGTTTGATGAAATGGAAAATGCTCATTGTACTGAGCATGAACAGGATTTTGTAAACAAGATTTTGAAGAATATTATTATATTATCAGTTTAAAATGTGTTTAGAAGGCCTTAATACCAACTGTCTTGTCATGAATTAAGAGATATATAAACTAAACGAGGATAACATATGGAGGTGGATTTGTCTCAATATTATTTTTGTGAGCAGATTGACAATCTGTTGGTGTGTAATCTTTAAAAAATAAAAAAAACTTCCACAAATCCCCCCAAAAACTCCTAAAACTTTTTTGCATACATAAAACAGTTATGCAAACACACAAACTCCACAAATAAAAAAAAATGTGAATACATGTGATATAAAAATACATTTTCATATGTGAATCTCAATTCTACACTTGAAATTAGCATTTATTTGTGCAGATTTGGAAGTTATTTTTTATTTACAGATTACACATTTACACACAGAGTGTAAATGTCAAGATCAGTTATTATCAGTGCTCTTTTTTCACCATTACAAAGGGAGTTCCTCAAGGCTCTGTTCTTGGGCCGGTCCTTTTCAAGTTTATTGGTCAATATCTTCATATGGAGATAAAAAAACAAATATCTTTAATTTGCAAAATAAATGAGTCTTTCTAACATTTATTAAGTTCAAAAAACATACTTGTACATTTAGTTTTTATTTATGAAACTCAATTCTACACACACACCGAGTCTTTTTTTTGTTTGTTTTCTTTTTTTCTGTATTATACCTGCAAAATGTCGAATCTTTTTTTTATATATATGCTTGTAGAAGTTGTTTCATGTTTACAGATTGCACATTTACACACAGATTGTTGATCTACTCACACAAATAACACTGACACAAATCTGTCCTCATACTCATAACATGACAAACATCAGATATATAAGTACTGCAGCAGGGTAGCAGGAGTCACAGCATTGTTTCAAGTGTCCAGCACACCGTTTAAAAAGACATATTGGGCAAATGAAAACAAGCGGCGACAACAACGGCAGATTTTGAATTTTAGCTAAAGGTGATTGGATATTTTCTAATTCGTTGGCTTTAGTATAATCTAATGCGGGCTCTGAGAGTAATAAGCAATTACTGTGTGTTTATCCCCACAACTCAGAGAGAACTAATCTGCACTCAACAGCCAGGGCCAAAAATAATGAAATTAATTACGAGCATTAAGGCTATGCAACTGCCAGAGAAAGGTAGAAATGTAATTATCCACATTGAGACAGAAACCTCCCTGTGTTTCCCCTCACTCTCTGTCTCATTGTGTGAGTCTGTCTAACTATTATGCTCCCTTTCTTTCTTGCTCTTTAGTTCTTTCTTGATGGGCAACATCACCCACTGGTGCACAAAATAAAAGAACAAGAGCTGTATTCTGGCTTTGGAAAACATCCATCTCATAATTTTAATGGTTTCTAAACAAATTATAGGTGTTTTTTGTGTTTGTGTGTTGTGACCTGCCTCAAGTCCATTTATTACACTTTAGAAATTCTCATAACAGGCAAAACTGCTTTCATAAAATTATGATTGTATTCATTATGATATCACCCCACTGGCAAGACTTTTTTGACCTGGTTTTGGGAAAACAAGATTATAAGACTCAATTCAAACTAAATTACTTGTTTATTATAATGGGATTATAATGTGGTGTCCTGCATGCGGGCTATGCTACATTGCACTATGATGCAGTAATATATCATCAGGTGCAGACTAAAGCCATTTAAATCTGTTTACATTTTATTTTAGTTGCACACAAAGAAGCCCAGGAACTTTTCTAGTCATAAAGAATCTGTCAGGAGTGTTTAGAATGATATATGAGTTTGCTGATATTAAGTTTTTATTATTTGTGACATAAAATCAATCTGTATTTATGGTGCATACATTTGCATATATTTTTTGTTTGTTAATAAGTTTTCATAAAGCAATATACGCCAGACTTCCTTGCAATTGAATCAACAGAGTGAGTCATTGGCTTTAAAGAGCAGCAAACCATGAATAGAAGTTGACGGAAAAGTTTTAATAAGCTCTTCTCTCCTGACAATAGTTTTTGACTGGGGGGGTGGCGGCACTGGATATATGTAATTATTTTTGCTTAAAGCTGCTTCATGGTTCTTGACCATTATGGCTCAAAACACACTGGAAGTGATAATTGACGGCCCGTTCTTACTCCAAACTCTGCTCTGTCAGTGCTTTCAGCGTACGAGCGTGATGCCAAAAGCCACCTTTTGCGTCCAACCGGAACACGGCTGGATGGCCTCAGATGAGAACGCGCTCTGACAGGTGGGGTTGTTGTTATATGTCGGTGGACAGCACCGGGCGTGTCCACATGCGACATGCACAGACGGCGTCACTTGAGGAACGTGGCTGGATGGAACTGGTTGCGTATGCATAAAACCCTGAAGGAGAGCTTCAGGTAATAATGCTTTCTGTGGCAACTTAGTATAAGGAACACAAATGCACTTATAGGGCGTGTGGGAGGAGTGTTGCATGGTTTCCACAATAGACTCTAAATAATGATGGATGACGCGCCCCCGACTTACCCCCGACTTACCCCCGCCATGCTTAAGTAATGTTAAAATATCCAAGATTTGGGCGTTGCAGTCTTGCAATGGTGACGTCACCCATCCAGTTCCATTGCATGCTCGTGCATGAATTGGCTGTCACAGCTGTCAGTCATGGTGGAAAAGCCCCCTATTTTGTATAATTTAATAACTCAATAAAATTGAACTTATAGAAAACAAACACTTGAACAAACATCAGGGTGATGAGAACTACCTTCACTGACAGAAACCATCTTTGGGAAAATTTTAGTTAACGTTTACTTTGAGGTATTAGTTTCACCTATGTCCAATTCACTAACATGGAGGGGCGGGCTTTACGACCTATACTGCAGACAGGCACCAGGGGGTGACAGAGATTGATAAGTTACACTTTGGAGACTAAATTAAATCTAAGATAGCTGCAAAAAACAAACACTCAATTCACATATGTATCAAAAACAGGGGCTCCTGGATCCAAAATATGACCAAAAAACATGAGAAAGGTTGTTAACTTATTTGCGATGTCAATGAATTATAAGTAAGCAAACAAACAAAAAACAGGATACCCACAAGCCTGCTACAGCTATCAGTTATTTGCAAAGGCAACACATAAAAACCATCCTGCTCTGTTGATTTAAATGGGAATGTCTGTTCTTCTCATTTATTTTTACTCATTCATTTTTTCTGTGGTGATAATCCCCTGCAGGTTCCTCAGCCGCGAGCAACCCCTTCACATAACATGTAGTCATTTGATTCATTGTTAATATAATATTGATTAGTGGAGCTTTAAAAATAGATCAAAAGATACTGACTGATACAAGACAGCTGCAACTGGCAGCGACATTACAGAAACATTAGACCCTGAAACCCATATTAATGTGTGGGTCACAGACTAATGAGTCTTTTGTTTTTAACCCTTTGAAACGTGAAAAAATGGTTTGATTTCTTTCAAAGACATTGGGAGAAACCTACCAAAATATGTCTAAAAAATTGCAGGAAATTAGTAAAGAAAAAAAATTAAAAGTTACAAGAAAATTACCAGAAAATAAGCAAATAAAAAGTAAAAAAACAAACAAAAACATGGCCCCCCAAGAAGTGGTGACATTTATTTAAAAAGAAATGTATATTTTTCTGTAACATAACTGTAAATATAAAATTATAGTAAATATAAATATAGACTTGTTGACATTTTGCCTTTTTTAAAAAATATTTTTCTAACCCCTCTCTCTTTTTCCAATTAATTTTAGCTTATTTTCTTGTCACCATTCTATTTTTTTTAATTTTATTTTGTGGGACATTTTTTTGCCAAGTTGGTAATTGCCTTTTCCACCATAATTTTTCCCTTGTTATTTTTTTAAGCATTTTTCTAACCCCTCTCCCTTTTTTCAATTACATTACAATTACAATTACACAACAACATTTCTTGCCAAGTTGGTCAGTGAGTTTTCCCCCATGATTTTTCATTCACATCAAACCATTTGCTCAGGTTTCAGAGGGTTAAAAATCACTGGCTTATTTTTATTTTTGAAGCTTTTCTTTGATAACAAGGTTGTTTTTTTCCCTCCATGACACCGCTAGTGGTCAGGTTAACACCGGAGAGGACAAACCGTCTCCTGTTACCAGACGGTCCCCGGAGCGTAGGGGCTTGGTTGTCATGGGAGACAGGATGTAGCGGCCTTGTATTACAGCGGGCAGCAATTGTGCTGAAACATGACTCTGCCTTCAACGGCTATTGTTCTCATTCCTCACACCTTGCTCTAGTGGGAGACGAGCGCCTCGGGGAAGTGGATTCTTGTTTCACCGGTGCACCACTTCTCAGGGCTATGCTGCCTGTACGGCCCCCGAAATGAACATCTCACATTCACACGCACACTTTTACCTGCTCACAAAAAAACCTCACAAATCACACGCTTCTCTGATCCCTCCACATCTTCCTCGGGGCCGTTGTGATCTTCACAGACAACTAATTTTTCCCGGCGCATATTTCACACCAACCTGACAAGAAATCTGATGCTAACTCATTTGCAGAGGCTACACCGCTCCTTCCCGCCTCCTCCTCCTCCTCCTCCTCCTCCACACAAGCCCGTTCCTCCATCTCACACCGGCTTTTTCGAGGAGATGTGGAGCGTGCCGCCGCGGAGCAATCCCGGCCTACTTGACCCTGACGGACGGAGTCTGTGCTGGTTCGGGGTGTTGATGGCTTCTCAGTCAACGTGGGGGCAATGAGCAGCGCTAATGGTGCTCTGTCGCTGGTTTGCATCAACAGACGTAAATATAGACGCTCATTGGATAGTCATTACCTCTCACCCGCCATCATTCTGCAGGTCTTACAGTTAATGACTGGAGGTAGACGTGTGAAGAGGGTCTCAACATGCAATGCATTTATAAAGACCTGCGTGCACACTCTTAGAAATAACGGTGCTAACTAAAACCATACAGGGTTCTACGGCTTCTTCATATAGGAGAACCTGTAGGGCTGGGCAATATAGCAAAAAAATTATCTGTGATATAAAATGTTCCTATTGGTCGATATCCATACATATCTCACCAAAAAGTCAAATAATAATGTCTTTAAAGTTTAACCCTTTGAAACCTAGATTGACATCACATGAAAGATGGTTTTCGAAAGTATTTAAATCTTAGATTTTTTTTTTCGAAAACATGGAAAAATGAACAACTTGGCAACTTGATTTACATGATGAAGGATTGAATTAGGTTGCTTTACATGATTTTGATGTTTGAAAATGTATTGTATCAATATAAAAACAAACCCACTGGAATAATTCAGTGGATGCCTCTGATATTTAAGCCTTTACAAAAGTAACATTTTATCCGAAAAACTATACAACCAGTAACTACATACTCTGCAGAATCAAAGCGGCTAATTCAGGTCAAAATAGGATAGAAATGTCCCGCAAATCGCCAGAAAAACTTAATTATACAGATTTATTTTAGAAAAAAAAACGAAGGGAAAAATGTCCACAAAGGGGGTTCTGTTGAGAAGCCTTTATTTTCTAAGGAAGTAATCTAGAACACACCCAGGAGGTTCTACTACGACCCCTTTTGATATTCCAAAGGTTTCATATAGAACCCACTCAGAGAATTTTACCAAGAACCCTGCCATGTTGCAAGGGTTTCATCTATGACGTACCCGGGGGGTTCCATCAAGAACCCTTTGATACTCCAAGGGTTTCATCTAGAACCCACTAAGGAGGGTTTAGTCTAGAATTTACACAGGAAGTTCTATTTAGAATTCTTTTATATTCCAATGGTTTCATCTAGAACCCACCCAGAGAATTTGACTTTTTGGGCTTTAAAAATAGTAATTTACTACATTACCCATAGATCACTCTGCCACTTACCATGGATTTCTTAGTCTTACAAAGAACCATTGGAGAGGTCTTTCTTAAAAAAAAGGGTTCTTCAGAAACAAATGGTTCCGGGTAGAACCTCAGGCCCTGAGGATGAACTCTTTTTTGAACCTTTAACTTTAAGAGTGCACATAATCGTGTGTGTGTTTGATGGCGAGGGCTGCATTGTGAAAGTGTGGAATGAATTGCACGCTGTGTTATTGAGTGGCGGATGAAGAAAAAGAAAGAAATGGCGGCTTTCTTTTTTTAGAGGAACTGTGAATGCAATTTCCCATTAACTTTCCTGTGTGAATGCATCGGCACACGAGGAAAAGCTCGCTGCTGTTTTTTCTCCCTCAGAGGACGGCGTTAGAGAGAGAGAGGAGTGAGAGTGAGTGGGTGATTGAATTAATTATGTTTTATCACCTTTTAGCTGATTGAAGTCTACCTTACTCCCTTCAGACAGCTTGTGTTTGTGTCTTTGCCGGCGCCAAATGGATCGGGCCTGTCACCCGATGCAGGCGCTGCCATCGCTGTTGTCACACACTTGGACTTTCAGATCTGAGCGCTGAGGCTGCGTTGTCAGTTGGTGTCTCTGCTGCTTTTGTGTCGGGTTTTTTTTTTGTTTCTTTCTCAGTAATTCATCTCCATCAAAAAATGAGTCCCGGGCCGTGCTGTTCATTACTCACACAATGATTTGTGGGAAGGATTTCAGGTTTTCTAAAGCTCCGTGTGTCTGTCAGGAGAGGTGTGCTGCAGCCAGTTGTTGTTTACTGAATCAGGTGTCTGTCAGGGAACCAAAAACAAACTAAAAAGAAAATGACTTTTGAATATTGGGCTGCAACTAATGCTCATTGTTGTTATTGAGTAAAGAATTGATTTTTTTTAAAACTGATTTGCTGAAGTGCTGCCTACACATGTGCCCAGAGCCCAAAGTTATGTCTTTAACTTGCTAATTTATGTATAACCAAAAGTTCAAAACCCAAATATTGTCAATTTATAATGATATAAAACTGAAACAAACAGGAATTATTGCAGTTGAGAAGCCATAACGAGGAAATGTAGAGTTCATAACAGACAAAAATACTCAATAGCTCCATTTACCAAATGAAAAAGTGCCTGACAAAATAACAGCATGCGATTAAAAGAAAATATCTCATTATTTTCAGACCTTAATCATATCACGATCCATGCATAATCTCTTAAAAATTTCAAACAATAATGGACGCTTTTCACTCTTCTCTCCTGCACCTTGACTGGATGCTGTCAGATTGGTTCAAACAAAGTGGTTCTGAGGACTTAGACTCACTGGGACAAAAGTGGTGTTGATGATACTCAGTTCAGAAAATTAATTGAATTTTGGCACATTTTTAAAAAGAATATAACAGCCTACTTTGTAATGTTTGGAGGAAAGTATCAAGTATTTTCAAGTCCAAGTGAAATCATTGGAATTTAACTCTTAGTGGAGTGAAATCGAATCTGAAGTCATCAAATTATTGACTCTCGTCCGACTCGAGTCCAAGTCATGTGACTCGAGTCCACACCTCTAGTAGTTGTGCATTTAGGTTCATTGTTGACTGTAAAAATATCGGATTTCATTGCTCTTCGAAGCCTTTTGAAGTCTTCAAAAAGATTTGAAAATGTCAAACTACATACTAATAATTTATTGGTCCTAACCTGTGTCTTTATGACACTTAAGTCATATTTGTCACAAATTTTGAAGAAAATGTGGGCACTCACGGCAAGATCAAAGAACCAATGTGTTAAATTTTTTATTAGAAGTGCTTATAAATAATATGAATCTTTATATAAACTGTAAATGCCATTTGCATTAAGCAGAACTGGATTTTCGATTCACTCCGGTGCGTTGTTCCATATTCATCAACGTGATGCACATCCATCAGCCACCCTCTGCATGTGTTCTCCGCGGCACTGTGATAAACACATGTCGAGACTTCTGCACGTCAATGCGATCGATCGGCTGATAGATCACGCCTGGGGATGAATTACACACCGCTCACAATAGCCCACAATTAGCTAAACGGGCAGAGGATTGATCTATGGACTGCTAACCAGAGACACAGGGAGTGTCGGTAAAGAAAAGCTGATATGTCACTGTACAGACAGGAAGACAGAGAAGGAAAGTTAGTGAAAAAGAGGAATACGTAGATGTATTGGGTGCACTGGAGGGTGATGGGGAGGAAGCAGGAAGCCACCCTCGTTGCTGACATATTCTTAACTCAGGATGACACATCCCAGGTCCCAAACAACAGAATTCCTCTGTGCGCTAGTCAGTTGTTCTGCATGCTAATGTTTGACATATAGGTTCCTGGAAGACATTGTTTACAAAAAGCTGCCGGGAGCTGGTGTCTGCACGCTGCAGGATTCAAGCTCAGGATGTTTCTCCTTTTGCATACAGCTCTCAGGATTTGCCTGTTTCATGTGTCTCACTGCTCTTAAGCAAATCTCAGCTTTTCAGTAATTACTTTACACGCTGACTGTATGTGCACAGCTTTGTTCTAAAGGCTATCTTCATGCAGTTTATTCACTCTCAGGGTTTGTTGAAAACCAGGAGAAAAAAGACATGGAATTTGACCGAAAAAGCAATTTCCAGGCTTGAATAAGTTTTGTGAAAATATAGTTATGTGCAAAAGTCAGAGGCCACCAGAGATTTGTTGTTCTTTTGTCTGTCATCTTTTTATTTCTTTTAGTTTACCTTTTTAGTTTATGTTGTATTTATTTTATTTCCTTTTTGTTTATTTTTGTTTTATTGCTTTTAGTGCTTCTGTTGCTTGTTGTTGTTTTGTTCAGATCGGGCTGTTTGGCTCTGTCTTTGTTTGTCAAAGCACTTAATGACCTCTGTTTTTAAAGTTGCTATAGAAATAAAGTTAGTATCTATCTTTATCCACATCTATCTATCTGTCTATCTGTCTATTTGTCTGTCTGTGTCTGTCTATATCTATGTATATCTACATCTCTATTTATCTATCTATCTATCTATTGAGATACAAATAAAGAATACAGGGAACATGTACAATGCATAAAAACACCAAAAAGTCAGAACAAACTAGTTTCTTCAGGCTGAAGTCAATATTTAGTTTGAAACAAAATAGCACAACCATAACAAAAGGTAGCTCAGACAACCACTAATGAGCTTTGGACATGTCTTGAATGCAACCTGGAGTAAATACAGCAGTATATTAGTATTATAAATCCCATATCGTCGATCCAAGAGAGTTCAACACGAGTGGAAAGGAAGGTCACATTCAATACTTCAACTTTTGCCAGTTGAACTTGTTTTATTCTGAAATATTTGTGTTTTTAATGTTGTACATATTTCTTGCACAATACTGTAAATAAATAATTTAATCTTTTTGGTGGCTGGTATGTACTGGGTCAGTCTGTCGACCATGCAAGTGCTCATGAGTCCTGATATCTTTGGGGAATTGCTCACGCTGCCTGCTATGGTGAGTGAACGGGAAGTGATTGAATCGGACTCAAGTCGAGACCTCTGCCAGCCGAGGCCAGTGGTGCATTCACGTGGTTGTTCTGACTTCTGTGTTTTCATGAGCTTTGAGTTGCATTGTGGAAATAACATGGACCCGAGGGACGAGATGTGTTGTATTTTATTGCTCAGAGCGTTTGAAACGTGTTGATAACAAAGAGCAAAGGAAACAGACCACATGAATGCAGCATGAGGCTGCAGAGCTAACGCCTGGGCTACACTGCGTGCGTGAGCAGCACATGAGGGCAACCTTACTGAACTGCTGCGGCTTGCACACTTGTGGTGTTCAATCGGCATCATTGCTGTGGCGCTGCTGCAGAGCCACTGGCAGCTGTACTACTGTATTTCCACATTTATAAGCACATATTCCATTCATTTATGAAGCTGTGCAAGCTACTGCATTGTCAACAACATGGTCCTGTAAATATTTCACAATAAAAGGCTTTGTGTTAAAAGCTGATGGGATTCTGTTGACAGAAACATTGTCAGAGGGCTTTTATTTTGAGACGCAAACAGGAAAGGTTGAGTAAAACTGGTATATTCGTATTTTTTCATGTCTGTGACAGATACAGACATTGAAACTGTTGTTAAAATTTATATAATGTCAATATGATCTGTAAAAAAAAAAAAGTTTTTCACAGTCTATTTTTGCTGAAAACCTTGCGCGTCACACATTAAAAATCTGCGAGCCCCCTTTTTTCTACATGTTCCACAGATGAGCAGCAGCTGAGCCGCAGCTGAGCAGCGCTGCTCTGACCTGTTAACATGGGCGCCAAAATAAAAAAGGGCAGGTTCCTTTACACATACATGCTGCTCTGCATGCAGTGTGTCACTTTATCCAAGGAAGTACCTGGAGAGGATCTGAATATCCTAAATTCTTACAAATGCCCCTGTGTACAAATGAGTGTCCCTGCTGCACACTATTAGTTTGTTGCACCAAATTTGGAAACACTGCATGAGTTAAAGCGCTTTGTGTTTTCCTGCAAAACATTAAATATTCATGGCTAAATAAACAGTTTAACCCTCAAAAACTAAAATAATCTTTCCTACAGCTGTAGTCAGATTTCGATTCAAATTTTACAAAATTGTTACTGGTGCACTGTGTGACATCACTTTCCCCTCAACCGAACCCTTCAAACCAGCCAGAAAAGCACAGACTGAAATCTCTCCTGTAAAAAATACCCAAAACAGCTTTCACAGTGTGTTCATGTGGAATCCCGTCGCTTACAGAAAAAGGCAGCCTGAGAGAATCTATTTTCGGGGGCCTGTAATGGATTTACCCACCGAGCTACTGTTGATATTCCTTTCAACTTTTCACACAGAACTTTCCATACGTGAGCTGCTGAATAAAAGTCATCCTCCCCCCGAGGATGCTCTTCACTCAGATGATTTGGTGATGCCCACCTAGCCGCATCTGCGTGGCACTCATAATCACAGTAAAGCGAAGCCTCCTGGGTATTATTATGACAATGACATTTGCCAATAGAAGGGCAGGCAATCACAATAGATGTTTCCATTGCAGTAAAAATGATTTATGGCAGCTCTCATAGAAATGATCATCCAGAGAGGGCATGTTAGCGAAGGAGGATAATAGTACCCTTGTGCACAGCTCTGCTCCATCCACCATGGAGCGGTGCACAGCCTTGACTGGCTCACAAACCCCGCTCCCCCGGATGACTGAGCCTCCCGGCCTTCACAAAGTCTATTTCTCCCCTCAGATAAACGCTGCTATAAATAAAAGAGTACAAAGCCAATCACCTCACTGTTTAAAGAGACGTGCCACCTTCCCACACACACGGGATCGTTTGTTTGATCTAATCTCCCTAGTTTGGTCCGGGGCCGCTGGTCTGCTGTCGGGCTGGCCTGCCTGACTGATTGTTGGAGGCTGCTGCTGCTGTGTTTGTTGGGAGCCCAGACTGTGGGTGGTATTTGCCATTTGAGGATTGTCAGTGCTGTAGACCAGATGGCCGTCAACCTCGTGTTGATCTTGGAGCGGGATCTTGCCAAGACGGCTTCCCCCCACAGTGGAATAAGAAGAATCGAGATGTTAAACATGCGCCCTGCCCCGAGCTCCTGGCTTCACTGCGCCACCGAGGGATTATGTTTGTATCTGGCCGGGCAGCAGGAGCTGGTATCGGCTGTAATAGAGCCCAAAGGGAATGGGGACTGGCAAAGTGATGGGTTTTTACAAAATGACACAAGCGGAGGCCTAAGGGTGCCATCTACTTTCTTCTGCTTTTTTTCTATTCCCCTCTAGTATATGACTAGTTCCTATTCAGACTTTATTTTTCATTACAGCATTAAGTCCTTGAAACGTGGAAGGTCACAAGTTCAAAAATGACTTGAGAGTTACTGTGCTTGCTGCATCCATCAGCAGCTGAACACCAAGCAGCTCATACTATCAGACCTCTCTGGAAAATCAGACCAAACAGACATTTATACAAATATTTATGGACTTAAATAAGGCTGTAGCAAGTCATCACATATTGACGCTTTGCAGTGGACTTCCACGTCTATATGTTATGCTCTCTGGGACACTGCTACCTTGATGTCAACACAAATACATAGTCTGATTATGCTGCATGTGGTTATGTTTAGGCAACAAAAGCATATGGCAACCAACGGCGGGGCCGTCAACAAAAACCCATGTTGGCACAGATGGTTAAGATTAGGCAACAAAGTCACATAGTAAAGTGTTTAAAAAAACATCACATTCAGACAGGGAGCAAACACTGGACTCTGGGGTTTGTTGGACCGATCCACTGCACCTCCCACCCACTTTATAGAGACCTTTTTCTCCCTATATAAGATCAAAACTAATCTCATATCTATTAGTTAAACACAAAGCTGGGGGCAGAATCTGCCCACTATAAAGACTGCAAACTGTGGTAAACAGCTTATTTTAACACTTCTTTCTAAATTTTCAACAAATAAGATATAAGTGTTAACTAGAAGAGGAGCCTCAAGTCACCCGTTTCCCCCGTTGAACGAAGTCAGACGAGCTGCTTCCCTTTTTAGTTATATCTTGATGTTAAACCGCCTCCTGTATGTATCTTCATATTCACTGTATAGATTCCAGAGAGATATTAATCTTCTAATCTAACTCTTGGCAAGAAAGCAAATAAAGTGCACATCCTAAAATTGTCGAATGTCAGTGGAGAAAAAGAGTGCAAGTAGGCTCAGTGCAAAGAAAATGACATAATCTTGGAAGGTCAGGAAGGCGGACCAGTTTATCTCCAAAACGTCTGGTTAAATTATCTTTAAAGTCCACACAAGCTGCAGCCTCAATGGAGCTTTGCGATCCTCCCCGAGACTCTGCCTTGGCAAACTGACATCACATGCACGGCTTCACCACGGCTGCCAAATATTTTCAATGGAAAGTAGCTAAAGTCATCTGGAAAGGTCGCTAGATGTTGCTAGATTACTCATGTCGCATGCTAATGCCTACCCCTAATTTCATTGAGTAGAGATGATTCAGATGCTGGGATCCACAGGGGAAACTTGGTAACACTGATCTTTGTACACTGTTGGGTTCATAGAGCTAAAATAATTTGATTCCAATAGGAAATTAACGACTGATAGAAGTATGCCTCATTACGGTCATCAGAACTGATTGAAGATGTTGGATTTTATATAAACTTTAAACAGATATTTGCATGTGTTTGCAGAATCTGTCAGCAGCAGTATGAGATTTTGTTACTGAAAGCATTCTGGTTTTTGATTTGGAGTCCAACACCGTTCTGTCAGTGCTTTCGGCATATGAGCGAGATGCCAAAAGCCTCCTTCCGTGTATTTTTTTTCTCTACACTTTACCATGTGCCTCTTTTGCCTAAACCTGACCATCTGTGACTTTATTGCCTAATCCCAACCATCGTGATGGTCCCCGCTAATGTGTAAACATAAAGACTGAGCTGTATTATCCCATCACATGTGCATTTGTTGACATCACGGTAATAGCATACCGGAGTGTAAACATCCGACGCAGAAGGATACCTAAAATGTAACAGAGCGGCACCGTGTGACCATTTGGAATGAGAACGTGCTGACATATAAAAACACTGCAAATGTTTCCGTCTAACGCCATCTAGCCACGTACCAGGTGGATGCAAAAGGTGTTTTTTTGCATCAGGATCCTACGCCAAAAGTACTTTAAAAGTGTTGGTATTTGATGAATTCGGAATGAGAGTGGGTTGTATAGTGACAAGTCAATATATGTAGGGATGAGATCATGATGGAGATTTGATTCTCTCAAACTTTGTGTTGGAAAATGGATGAAAAACAATTTAAATAGATGGCATGTGATCACTTCTAATTCTGTAACCATAGAATTTTAGACTCCTCCTGCAGAGGATAATTAAGAAATATGAGGAGTGCTGCTGTCTCCCTGCCATACTGCAGAAGTGGCAAAGACCTCCATAACAGATCTCTGCAGCACTGTTCAAAAACAAACTCTCGAAAGGCATCTTCACGTGATGTGAGACAATTGTTGCACCTTTCACCCAATCAGCTGGTAGTTCAGCGTCTTCCAGTCAGCCTGCAGAGTCACTGTTAAAACAAGAACTTCTTCTTTCCCCGATGAGCAGCTCTGACTAAAAAAGTGGTGAAACTAAATCTGTAATTAAACACCTGAGGAGAAAATAGCACTGCAACAGCTGTAGTGTCATCTGCCTCCTCACATCCTCCACTGCTGTCCAACCATGATTACATCTTCACTCCTCATTTATTCCTCTGTCCACGTCCCTCTCCACTCACCCATAAAATAACTGCATTGAAAAGAGCAGACACAGTCTCCCATCCAGAAATGAAGCTCGGTGTTTCTCTGAGCTTCCTGAATTAGACATGAGCACGCTGCTTCGCTCTCTGGGCTGCAGTGCTTCACCCTAACCCCAGTGCCTATCGTCCAGCCTGCACCGAGTATGCCTCTTTACGTGTAATTCAGCATGCCACAAGCCGTGGCTCTGGGATGCCCTCTAATGTTGCCCTGCACCTCTTCACGGCAGGTATTTCCGATCCCTGATCGGCCTGCTGGGCCCCTCTGACGCTGCGTCTAATCTATCTGGTAATTTGAGGCTTACTCTGGTGCAGGAGAGCCGAATCTTCAATCTCCTGCCACCTGTCATGTCTCATGTGAGGTGGAGTGAGAGAATATTGGGTCTCAATCCCCTCTCAGCACGTCTGCAGTGGAGTACGGCAGAAGGGAGAGCAAATGGATAAGAAGAAAGCTCAGGACCAGAATGCCGCGATAAGTTCACTGATCCTCGTCTGTGGGGTTTCTAACAACCAGCAGACGTGACTCATCTGTGGTTTAAGATGGACAATGACTAGTGATGCTCCCTTTATCATAATACTAAGAAGATGATCATAAAATATACAAATGGAGAAAAAAAAGGAAAAAAAGAAATATGAATTTAATTTTTTAAAATAAATTATATATATATATATATAATATATATTTATTAATAGATATAAATAAATGAGAATAATTTAAAATGTTACATGTAATTATAATACAAATAATAAATATCAAAGATGTTATTAAAAAAACTCAAATAATTATTACAATAGCTATAAGAAAATACAGTACACAGATCATTTCCTTAACATATATGAATGAAAAGTAAATATAAATTGCATAAAATAAAGTCATAATAAAGCAATAATTTACAAAAAAGGCTCAAAATATAATAATATTGTATTTAAATAAATGAAAAAATAAAGTCAGCCATGATATAAAACAAACAAAACTAAAGCTTAATAAACAAAAATTATGGTCCTGTTTTTTCAAAATTGAAAAATAAACAAAAGTACAAAGCTACATAAAATAAGATAATTGAGTAAAAATTTAAAAAATAAAATAAAATAAAATAAAATAATGTTGAAGATAAATGTTTCAAAATAATCTAATGTTAAAAATGAAAGTAAATTTAATAAAGAAAAGTCTATTAAATAAATTAAACTTAAAAACAATAAATATTTATAAAGTAAAATTTATTTAAAAAAAAAAAAAAAAAAAACGGTAAAATTCCCAAATAAATTTCTGAAAATAAATCATGAAAATTATAAAATGAAAGATTATAATAAATATAAATTTCCAGCAGCGCTCCAGCATTTTAGCCACAGCAATATCTTTCATACCTGTACGGGGAAAACCTCCCTTAAACCCTCCAGAATCCCAGCTGAGTGCGAGTGCATGAATATTTCCATCCTCGGTCCATCCCTGTGTTCCCACATCAGTCTCTCAGTGAGATCTGCAAACTTTCACTCCAGACTTTGAGCGTCTCAGATCTCCTCCTCGTCTCACCACCGCTGCCGGTGTGAGGGCTCGGTGTTTGAGTGAAATTAGCATAATTTAGAGAGAGCGTTCCCAGCTTGCAACCTTACGCACAAACTTCTCCAATATTTAGCTTTCCTCTGTACCCCAGCCTCCCCCCTCTCACCCCGACACGCTCCGATCTGACATGTGCATGCACACACACAAAGCACAGTGTTTCTCAGGCTTGTTTTTCTTGTTGTTGTTTTCCGCGGAGGGAAGCGATGAGGAGGAGGCAGAGCAGATGTCAGGATTGATAGTGAGCTTATCTAAACATCATTGATTTTCACACTTTCTTACTGGGGCCAGCACAGGTTGGGTTCCTCCTCCGATGCCAAAGCATTTTACAGAGTAGCCAGGAAAACTTGTCAGACTGGATGAAACTGATAAGAGGACACAAAAAAAGAAGCTGTCCACCCACACCTTTCCCGCTCCCTTCAACATGTTTTTGAAACTGTACTTTTCACTTTGAAACTGGACTCATCAGTGTTTGTACATGTGAAAAGGGAAGGAGGACAGAAGCAGACGTGGAGCAGAGGAAAACAAATAATTGGCCACGCTGCCCGTACGTCCAGCTCTAAGCCCTGCGTCGACCACACTCCTGCTTCTGTTAGAGTTTGACCTCTCTACCCATTTAAGAAGCTGCATCTAGGTCCATGTGCACCTACTGAAGCATGAAGCCCTCTGAGGCAGCGTGTTACACAGACGGAATAGAGCGAGGTGCAAACGGGGCACACGAATAACAGGATAACAGAAGGAAACAAACGAAAGGAAACCTGGGGGAAAAATGATCTCAACAAACAGTTCAATCTTTCAGCAACCTTAGAACAAGAACCAGAGACCATAAAACCAACCGCAGTCCTGATCCCGGACTGACAACGAATGTGGGCCAGGTGCATAAAGCGGGGCTTGGCTCCCTCCCTCCCTTCTTCTAGCCCTTTTTCTCGGACCGCACCCATATCCCAACCGTTCGTTTCCCAGTTTGTCAAATACAGACGTTATGTCACGACCGCAACATCTCACAAGCCCTTTTAACCCTTTAAAACCTCAGCAAATTGGCTTGGTTTCTTTCAAAAACAAAGCACGTGACAGGTTGTAAGAAAATTACCTGAAATTTAAAAAAGGTAAAAAAAAAAAGATAAATATATAGTTAAAATAGTTGGTAATAATAATAATAATAATATAATAATAATAATAATAATAATAATAATAATAATAATAATAATAACAATAATAATTATTAATAATAAAACTAATTTTCTTCTGTTTTCCTTTCCCAAAATATTTTTAATTTGTAAGACATCTCTTGCCAGGTCAATCATTGCATTTTTAGTTTTTAAAGGAAATCAAACCAAGTTTTTAAAGGTTTATACTCATATTGCCAAATTCAATTTGACCGGTATAATTCTGTTAGAAAAAAATAACATAATGTTGAGTTACGAAAGTGCACAACATCAGTGCATGATGACTGTACATAAAATACATTATGTTACATTAAAATGAGGTCGACTTTTGCTTTTACAAGGGACACTAACTGTGGTCTCCTGAGTGAAAGTCCGGTTTTGTTTGACCCTCCCTCCTGCCTTAAACAGGTTTCTTCTGTATTTGTACCACAGACTGTCTCTGGGTGCCTTTGGGGTCGATATCACACGCTGGGGGGTGACAAAGCATCAGTATTTGATGACCAGGGGACGAGATAGGGCTACATCTTGATTCCAGCCTTTATTATGATCTCAGCTGCACACCTGTAAAGTTTCCTGATGCATCTTGCACTGCTGTGATACAATCAGCGATGAAAATCTACCCGCAGACGTATAAACACTCGGCAAAGCACTCAAACAGCTCCTGTGGACAACAATAGGACCATATTATGCCATAATGACACACATACAGACTCACAAGGTGAAAACAACACCAGCCCTGCCGCCGCAGCTGCTCAATATCCATCCTCTCTGATGAGATAAGATCACTGTTTTCTTGTTTGAGGCGAATAAAACGATACAATCGTGATGCCACAGTGAGATATCATCACCTGCTTCAGGAAAACGACCGTAGCTGCATTGTAAAAGCTGCATTTCGCTGACAGATTGTTTTATTCATCTAAAATGCTACAGTCGTCGCTGTCTGATTTCACCAAATGATCCTCGAACGAAGCAACAGGTACTTTGCAGGGTGCTGAGATTTGTGGCTCCCCACCAGCCCACTTGTTTTCTCGAGTGTTTGGCATCGGAGGCAGGTGCAGTGTGCTGCAGCAGAAGCCAAAAAAACAAATAACACCAGCGCTGTCGTACAGTCCTTCCCCACTGTTACAGGTACATTTTCACACATTTAAAAAAAAACGCTGATGAAATCTGGATTTATTTAACCTAAATACAACCCAAACATGGTTTCCCTCAGAGGCGTTTTTAGGATTTGAGGACACTGGAGGCTTAGTCCACATCATAGAGGGGTCCAGGGAGACCTTCCTTTTTGATGAACAAGCTCTATTTTGATCATTTTTATGCACTCTGGCAACTTCTTTACCCCGAAAAGCCTTTAAAAAACCTCCCAAAACAAACATGATGTGTTGAAAATGTTAATAGTTGTTAGTAATTAGTACTAAATAGAAACAATACTTTACAGCTGCTTTCACTAAAAATGTATTGACTGCATTTGGAAAAATACTTGGTGTACTTTTATTAAAAGTGGTGGAATCTATCGAAATAAATTTTGTCAAGTATGGACCGATTATTAGATCCGGAGCTTTTTATCATTATTAGGGACTGTTTGTAGGGACTAGGGAGGGACTTTTATTCACTTATGTTTTTTATGTTTTATTTTGGCTTATAGGAGTGGCACATAACTCTAAATGGTTTTGTAATTATATTGATATTTCATAATATCAAAAATGTTTGGTGATTTTTTAAAATGTTCTTTTTTCTTTGAACATTTTTGGTGATTTTTTAAAATAAATATTATTTTAAATATTTGTTTTTGATGATTAGAAAAAAATGACTTTTTTAGATTTGCTTGCCAAAATATAAATCTTCCAAATTACACTGTTTATCACAGCCAGAAACTGTAAAAACTAATTTATCAAAATTATCGTTGGATTTTTAAAAAAGTTTCTGACATTTCTGAAACAAACAAGGGGCAAACATTTCATGGATTTTCCCAAAAAGGAACAATATTTGTGGCTTTAGGGATGGTAAAAACAACAACAACAACCACAAAAAAATGTGTTAACATTGTCTTATCGTATACAAACACACTTACGTGTTTCGATCCGAGGCTATTCATGAAACACTCAGATAACGCCTAATGATGCCACTGGTTCCCCTTTCAGAAGTTCTCTTAGTGAAGTGAGTGTAGTGGACCAGCGCGCCCCACAGCACAAAGCCATCATCTGATTTGGATGTTTGGACCAAAGTCAAATGGACTCCCAGTGTGTCTCTGGCTCCTCACCTCAAACCCAATAACTCTTCCCCTCTGGAGGTCTGGCTGAAAGTCTCCCGCCTCAGCCGTCAGGATATTCATCATTCCTGCGCTCCAGATGATGTATTCAGCAGCAGCTAAGACGAGTGCTCGTAGCCAAATGCCAAGGATTGTCTGTGCCGCCTGTTGTGTTTACTTCCTCCTCAAATATAGCCCCCCACCCCCCGTGACACGTCCCATCTTTAAAGTGCAGCCTTGACGGCACATTTTGTTCAACATGACAACCAGAGTTCCCCGCCCCGAGGCGAGCTAAAAGAAGCCTGTACGCGGCTCACGCTGTGCAGGCGCACCACTGTTTGTACACATTTGTTTGTGTTTGTGCCTGAATGTATAAATGATTATATTGCTTAAGGTTTCCCTTCGCTGAGCTGCTGGCTGATATGATGAAGGAGTGTGTTACTTTGTTTGACTTCCTCCAAGGTCTTGAGCATCACATGCAGGGGTGTAGCACCAAATTTGGGGCCCTATGCATCAGCAGTCTCTGTGGGTGAGGATGGGCTGTTTTAGCTCATCATCTCACTGTAATACCAGTGGGAGTGTTTATTTGTCTGGTGTGCTGCAGTGCATTCTGCTAGTTCTAGTTTTTTTATTTTTTGAGTAAAAGCATCCTCTCTGTGTTTTCTGGCACCATTTTCAAAAGTATTTGCATCTTTCTTCTTCTTAGACATCCTGGTTTTATTCATTAACAGCACTGAAATACTTTTTTGGACATAAGACAGGTGAGATCGATGCTCACCTGCAAACATGAGATGCTTCGCCTTGCATATTTTAAGTCTTGCCTTCCTGACGCGAGCCGTTGGGTTAACGTGTTTTCCACCATTCCCTCCTTATTACGGAGTTAGAGCAAGATTCACCAACATTTCTCTTCCTAAATGCACCCAGGGCTCCGAATCCATTAGTGGTTATCACCTCAATCACACCAGGAAAAGGGAGGCAATCTTCTGAGCCACCACAGAGGGCGAAGGGGGGGTTCGGTGCGGTAAGAGGACGGGGGGTTGGTCGGGGGGACGAGTTCCCCCCTCGCAGGGTTAAGAGAGGCGAGACATGCTCCGCAGAGAAAATCACTCAGCCTTATTGTGCGGACTAAATCAGAAACCATTGGCTCCCCATCCATCTCTCTCAGCTGGCACTATAGGTGCAGATACTCCAGAGTGCGATTGTGCACGGATGTGCGTGCCTTCGTGTGCGTTTGTGTTGTTCTGTGTTGTGTGGAAGTGGAAAGAAAAGAAGGGGTGGAGGGTAGGGGAGGGGGGTGATGGAGAGTCTTAAAAGCCTCAAGCTTTGCTTCCTGTCTCCTGAAATCCACAGCTCCCATGAATCACATCGCTGCTGTTTTTAGCCCGATTACTTTTCTTTCAGAGCTCCACAACTTATTTAATTTCTCCAGGAGTCTTCGGTTCAGTTTCTGCTGGTGGTCAGGGGAAAAATAACAAATGAGGAGGAATTTTGACAATTAGCATCTTGTTGTTTCAATTTGACAATATTTGCTGGAGGATAAAAAGTCCTATTAACTTCAGAGTCGTGAACAGTGGGATTGCTTTTCATTTCTTTCTCAATAATTCAGTTTGCAGCGTTGAAATCACAAGGTGCCGACACTGTTTTTGTTCTGGCAGATAAACAGATGTTGCTTTTAAAATATGCTTCTTGCATGAAAGTGAACACTTAGCTGATTTTATTATCTTTGCCTGACTTGATCATCTCAATTTCTCGAGTATTTCTGCACGCTTGTTGAACTTTTTTTTTGTTGTTGTCTTTTTTAAAGGTTCTGAGCATTAATGAAGCAGAAAACAACTATCTGCTGTGTAAATAAACGGTAAAATAATGGCATCGTGAACAGGAAATGAAGTCTTGCTACCTTTGTGTGTTATCAGAGCGATCCTTTCGTTGTGGTTAATCCAACACGTTCTTGTCCAGACTCGTCAACCAACGCGGACTGTCATGTGCATGTGATCAGCTCCATATGACACCATCGCCCGGTGCCGTCCAGCCATCTGCTGGCGTTTGATAACAACGCCACCGGTTCTATCCGAGCATGTTCTCATCTGAAGCCGTCCAGCCACATTTGGTTAGATGTGGGAGGTGGTTTTTGGCGACATGCTTGTATGCCGAAAGCACTGGATGTATTTGATAAGTTGGCCGCACGTGCATGTAGGCGCATGTCTGTGTCTCACCGGCGAACTCATTGCCGGCACTTTGCACTCACGCGTCTGTTACTGCTGACATTGAAAAGCCGTCGTTGCAGAAGTGAAGTGGCTTTGTTTAGCACACTTTATGGAGTTAGCAACATTATCTGATGGCTGCTGGTTCAGCTACCTCCATGATTAACCCTTTGACACCTGGTTTGACATTACTTTTCTTGTGCTGCCTTCAGATGCCTTTAAAAACCTGTTTAACCCTTTGAAACTTGAGTGAAATTATTTCTTTTAAGAACATGGGTAAAAGGCAAGAAAAGTTACGAAATGTCAAGCAAATTGCAAGATATTTGCAAAAGGTGACAAGAAAAGAAATAGTTAAAAAAATAAGAAAAATGTTAAATGAGTTACAGGGAAAAAGTTTACATATATATATATATATATATATATATATATATATATATATATATATATATATATATATATATATATATATATATATATATAATTTTCAGCAGTTTTGGGTCATTTTCTTTTGTGTTTCTTTTTTTTCTTTTTTTTTTGTAGATTTTTTTCAAGTAATTTCTTAGTTTCTTCTCCCATTGTTTTAAAAACAATAAACCAATTTGCTTTGGTTCAAAAAAGGTTTTAAAGGATTAAAGATCAGGTATGTGTGTATTGTAATGCACCGTCATCTGTCTTTTTACAGCAGTCGATCAGCTGTCATTGTCGTCCCCCTGCACAGAGGATTGTGTCATAATAGCACACTGGCTTGCATACTGCAAAATCTGACCACCTGTAGTAGCACATCCTGGTTGTTTTTTGGCATAATGCATTTGACACATTATGCATCTGGACATAGTCAGTCTTTCTTTTTGCCATACTTTATAGTCTGGTAGTTCGAGTATTGGAAAATGTGCGTGTCACATCTTGTGTAACATTTATTTCTGAGGACTGACACCCAACTCTCTAACAGATGTAGATGTGTGATGCAGCCATCATGCAAATGTGTAGTCAAAAGCAAGTACTTCTGCAGATTTAGTCTTGTTAAAAAATGCTTTGATCATAAAATATGAGCCTTTTATGAAATCATATTGAACGAACCGTCGACAGTTCTGCCCGAATAACTCTTGAAGAACACTTTAAGTTGTTGATGCGGTTCTGCATTGTAATGTTTTAGCTTTTAGGCCGCTGACTGTAAAGTTTGCCGATGACATTTGGAAACTGTATGTTGATCGTGGACACTTTCTGCGGACAGACGGCCGTTTCATGGGTCAAACTCTGCTGCTATTTCACTTTTCTCCAACCTTTCAGCCACCTTGCCACCGGCAGTTCATTTCCCTTAATCTGCAGGCAGGTCAGGGCAGAGTGGGGCAGCAAAGTTACTGGATAAAGATATGGCTGATTGCTCACCGGACCCTAATTTCCTTTTAGTGTTGGTGGAGAGGAGTCAATTATAAACTTAAATAGCCAAACTTTAAAAAGTTACCGCCACTTAGGTTGATTGCACGAGCTTTCCATTGTTTTTAGAAGAGTTTCCTGGGGTATTATAATTGCCTGGGTAATATGCAGAGCCTTTTATCCCACTCATAAAAGCCAGCCACATTAATCAAGCTGTATTGGTGTTGGTGAGCTATACGAGATGATTGGGACAATAAGTGGTGCGTGTCTTTGAGAGATTCGACACTCAGAACGTGTCATCCGAAGCAAGTTCCTAACCATTAAATGTTATGACACTATACCTCCATTAAAAATCTGGATATCACTCATATCAGAGTCTGCGAGGAGCGAAGAGACGAGTGCCAAAGTGTGTGTGAAGTTCATCTCTCTGTGTCAATCTCATGTCTCCGGTAATTGTTGCGCAGGTCATATATGTTAAAAAAAAGGAGAGGGGAGGGAAAAATAGCTTCCTCAGAAACATGGCAGGTTTAATTTGTTAGCTTGGATGAAAATTGGCCGGTGAAGAAAACAAACGACGGTTACATGGGCCGATGGTACCAATTCGTCAGGGGGAAGATTGAGGAGCCAGTCTGGAGATAGCTCACGTCTCCATAAATCATGTTGACAATTGACTTGAACTGCGAGAGGAGGAGGTCGCCCATAAAGCGAGCCTGAACAGGCGCTGATATAGGACGTCTCTCTACCGCCGAACAGAAATAGCACGACAGCTTGATGCATTGAGGATGGCTCGTGACGGCTGACTGAAACACTGACTGCACACTTTAAATAAAGTGTTTATCTGTGAATTGTTTGTATCTAACTTTGGCGCCGTCTTTGGTGGTATGTTGCTGTGGTGTTTCTGCTACGTTCTTTCGAACGATCACCTTTAAAACATTGCTCGACATCCGTTTCCCTGCCGCATTCAGACATCTCTCAAAAAGTTACTTAACCCTTTGAGACTGAGCAAATTGGTTTGGTTTCTTTCAAAAACATCGTTATCAACAAAGAAAGAAAATGACCTAAAAATTACTTTTAAAATGTGGGGAGAATTTTTTTGAAAATATCAAGAACTAGAGAAAATGTATAGAAAACTTTGTTTAGAATTTTTAGAATTATTTTAAAGAAAAAGTTAACAAATCTTCTCTTTTTTGTTTATTGTTTTTTTTGCTTTTCTTTTTCTGCTTATTTTCAGGTCATTTTCTTATAAACATTCTTGTCATTTCTTGCTGTTTTTTGTCCATGTGTTGTTAAGTTGCTCATCGCCTTCTCGTCATGTAAAAAGAAGCCAAACCAGTTTGCTGAAGTTTCAGAGGGTGTTTTGGGCACTGTGGTATCTGTTCCCTTGAATTTCCAGCATTTTCTTCACCTTCACCATGCCAGCTATGCAGTTCTAACTGCTGCTGCCAAAAGCGAAAAATACTAATTCATCATCCTCTGTAACCAACCTAACTACAGCCGGTGAGGATAAAACCTCCATTAAATAGCTTTACATTTGATATTTATCATTTTATATCAATTTTTGATTCAAAATATAAAGTATGCATGCAAATTATCATACATGCTTAATAATAAGCATTGATTATTGCCTTTTCTGATTTGCATTTTTTGCATCTGTGTCACTAATAGACGTCAACTCTGCCTTTTCTCAAACTAGATATCGGAGAAGACATAGGAGAATCATCTTTTTTTTTTTTTTTTATCTGACAAAATCCAGTCAGATTCAACTTGTGATGTCGCTTGTCGCCTTCAATGCCATTGTTCTGACAGCTCATCACCCCAAAGGCAAAATCTCCAATATATAACTCAATATTTATACATCTCCTCAAAAGCACTTCATTAATGCTAGAACTGGGAGACAGAATCAAACATTTCTTCCTATTTTTTAACCAAATTCCCTCTTTGATGTGACAATATTGTTGGAATGACTATTGGTACTTTAAAAAAATATTAACGCAATTCCATTTTTAATCAATAATCATTAGTAATGTCGATATAATGAATAAGTGGGTAAAGGTGAGTATTACAACAAGTAGAACTGTCTGAAGTTAAGAAAAATAAATCACTTGTAAAAATAAATAATAAAAAAAAAAATCACTACTCACTGTAATGCAGCCCTAAAAATCAGGAAAAAACATCATTTATTCCATCTCATGAAATAGCAATATCTAAGATGATATATAGTCTCATATCTTGGTACAATATTATATTTTTATATTGCCCAGCTCTACTCAGTAGATTAAAAAAAATCATTTGTCCGACAACTCAAAATTCTGGACAATAACTTTAAAATGCAAACAACGTGGTGGTACTACCTCATGACTGTGAAGATGCAGGATAAAGTGATTATTGCCATAAGCTGTCAAATTCTTCCTCATTGCATTATAAGCCTTTAAATTCATGTCTGTATTATTCAAACTAACCCGTCTGGATTACGTTTAATCTTCTAACCAGCACCTGTAGCATCACGTACACGCTGGCGTTTTGTTTTGCCGCAGTTTAACTAATGCAGAATAATTTCGGTCCACTCGTCACACCTCTTACCCTTTGAAGAGTCTGTTGAGCTCTGCCAGATGACAATAAGCAAAGCTAAATCTGCTCATCTGGCCATTAGAAGCATCCTCCTCTGTCAGATCTGTCTCTCATCTCACGTCCTCTCATCTTTTCTTCCTCTCCGCTCTCTCTTAATGCAGGAGCAGCTACATACAAAAGCCTTAAATAGGTTTGATATTTCAGCATTATTTATAATAGTGTACGTGTAATATGAGCCCTGACCTGTTGATACGATCAGCAAATGTGATATGATGACTAAAAGTAGACCTTTGATACCCGGCTTAACTCTATTACAGGAAAGGGTAATGTGATTACAGAGCTCTCTAATGCATTACTTCCAACAGACTACAGCTGAGAATGCTGTATCACAGTGATACTTACCGCCCGCAGGCCAAATCTGACCCCCGATAGGGTGTCGGGTGGCCCCCAACTATTTTTCAAATCACACTAAAAATAAAGTGGTTCACACTGGGAATTGTTTTTGTACTTTGGTATACATAAGGTGGCAGAGTGCATGAAGAAGCATCAGAATTTAGCTTGTTTATAAAAAAAAGGGCCTGTGGAGGATCCCTCGCAGCTCCTGATGGGTCCTAGCTAAGCCCCTAAAGTCCTAAAATCCCAGAAATGCATGAAAATCCTAAAAACAAGCTAAAATCCCACAAATATCTGTCCTAAAGTCATAGAAACATGCTAAAAACCAAGAAATATCCTAAAATCTGAGAGGTGTCCCAAAATACTCGAAATGTCCTAAAATCTGAGAAATGTCGTTTAATCTGGAAATCCTAGAAATGACCTGAAATCTTACAAATATGCTTAAAATCAAGAAATGTCCTAAAATCCTACAAATGTGATGAAATCCTAGAGTTGTCCTAAAATCCTACAAATGTGCTACGAACATGCTAAAATCTGAGAAACATCCAAAATCCAGAAAATGTCCTAAAATTCTACAAACATGCTAAAATCCTACAAATATTCTCAAATCCAAGAAATGTTGTAAAACCGTAGAAATTTCCAAAAATCATAAAGAGGTCCTAAAATCCAATACACGTGCTAAAATCAGGGACATTTCCTAGACTCCTAGAAACATGTCTGGACCTGCAGTGACTGTCCTCCTGTCATTTTGAGGAAGTGCCCCCCCCAAGGGAAGCGAGCTGCTGTATCACGTGTGAGCTTTCTCTATACGTGAATTACAACTGTGACACCCAGTGGAGTGTGTAAGCTTCCTCCTCCTCCTCCTCCTCCTCCTCCTCCTCCTCCTCCTCCTCCTCGCTGGCTCAGAGAGCTTGTGTTTATGCGGGTTTCACCAGATGTTGATTCAACCATTGAACAGATGACAGACTTAGCCAGCAGCTGAGGAGACAAATCCACAGTCCAAGACTCAGCAGGCTTCCACTTCGCTTTTTCTCTGCCTGCTTTGTTTACATACGTCTGTCTCTTTCTTACTTGCACCATATCAATGTTCAGACTTTTTTTTTCTTCTCCCGGCTTGGCACATTCGCATGGATTGTCTACAAACAGAACCACACACAATCTCTCTCCCTCTGTTGGTGCTTGAATACTAATCATCCATCTCCTAGAAACACAACACTGTCAAGTTGAGCATTTCAAAACTGTAGTTAAGTTGCACTATATGGAGCTGCGTGATGGTAGGAGCGGGGAATAAACCGTTTTCCTCAAGAGAAGTAATTTACTTCAGATGCTCTAATAAACGTTCAGCCATAAAAAACAAATCCATCCGCCAAACGCCAAATGTGTAAAGCTGTCGGTGTTGAAATGACAGATTAGAGTGTCCACTAAGCAAATAAAACATGAAGGTCTGAACTGCTTTCTTCACATGCAGGCTCCCTTGTGATTATGTGTGCTTCCAATTCCCATTACAAAACAAACAAAAAGGAAGACCATTATTATTATTTTTTTGTTTTTGCCGTTTTTGCTCGGTTCGCCCACCAGAGAGCGAGCAGGGAGGGATTCAGTGTTTTTGTCGAAGTGTAGTTCAGAATGTTAAACTATGAGACTCAGCCAGCCTGCAGCCATTCCCCCGAATTTATCTGATCTTTGAAATGATGTGTTTCCATCTGAAGGAAAATCCTAAAACACTAGGACGGTTCTAAGTATGGGGCATGACGGGGCAATGCCCCACAAACACCAAAAATAGGAATCCAGAGATTGTCCAAAAAATGTCTCACTTTGAGCAGTTATTGTCACTCAAGCAAGGACTCAACTCGCCAATTCATATTTTCTTAGGACATTTCTAGGATTTTAGGACATTTCTCAGATTTTAGGGAATTTTAAGGATTGTAGGACATTTATTGGAAGTTTGATGTTTCTATGCATTTAGGACATTTTTCAATATTATGACATTTCTATGATTTTAGGATATTTCTAGGCCTTAAAAGGATTTTATGACATTTTCAGAATGTTTGGGCATTTCTAGGATTTTCTGATGTTTTTAGGATTTAAGAGCATTTCTAGGACTTAAGGACATTTCCAGGAATTCAGAACATTTCTTGCATTTTAGGACAGTAGGATTTAAGACACTCCAAGGATTTTAGAACATTTCTAGGATTTTAGAGCATTTCTAGGATTTTAGGACATTTTGAGGATTTTAGGACATTGGGGACATGCCCTATTTTGATCTGTTTTATGCACTCTGGCACCTTATGTATACTAAAGGTGCAAAACAATTCCCATTGTGAATCATTTTATTTCTTGTGAATTAGAAGGTGGTTGGGGGGCCACCTGGTACCCTGTGGGGGGCCAGATTTGGTGCGAAGTTGTATGTTGGTAATCACTGTCATAGTGGGTACAAAATTGAGCTTTTTTCTAATCAAAAATCTTTGGATAAAGTCATAATTCAGTACAGTCTTTTTTGGTTGTAAATTTTTTTTTCCATTCATGATGATGTGATCCATAAAATGCCCGAACTAGGGTGGCTCTTGAAGGCAACATTTTCAGCCTTCTGAAACATCAAACAGAGAAAAATCCATCGTAAGACAGAGCAATTTCTCAGACAACAGCGGGTTCAGTAGAGCATGATGCCGTACAGCCACAGGACATGGGCGCACTACATGACTCCTATTTTTTCCCCGACTGTAGCTCACATGTAACCCCACAGCTGCATACAGTGTGCTGTCTGCCTCTTTTGGAAAGCATATTCTGGGAAATGTCAGAGATGACAAACTAAAGTTGACAGGAACAAGAGAGGGAGTGAGTTTACCTGAAAAATAAAAGAAAACGTGTAATTTCCCTTTAAATAATCATCAAGCCCTTGCATCCAAAAAATCATGAAGAAAAAATTAGCATTCACATCACATGTTCAGTGTGTAAAACAAGTTAATTTGACTCTCTCGCGCACTATGCTCATTCGCCTTGAAATAAATCAAGAGAGGGAAGTGAGGCGCATTCATTATGGATGCATTCCTATTCTTGTATGTGCGCCGCGCAGCCTCTCCTCTCCTTGTTCTTAATTCGTGTCTGGCTCTTCAAATATTTAAAGGTAGGATTTAAGAATTGAAGTGACTGCAAACATGGATCCCAGGGCCCACTTGACAAGGCGAGGTAGGTTGTTGTACAAGACAGGCACTTACTCCAGCATATGGCCACGAGAGCTCGGCGCTGAAGTTAAGGAGGGAAGCCAAACCATTGTGCCGGTGTCCCTGGCTGACATTGCTCCATTATCTAGCAATGATACACTCTCCTTTTTTAGGGAGCTCTGCTCTTGGATGTGGAACCAGTAAGCACGGATTTGTGCCTCTAAAGTTAAAATTAGGCTACTACAGTAGTGTTTCTCATTTGAGATTTTTTATGATGACAAATCAAGTTGTCAAAAACGAGGCAGGTTTCCATTAACCGTCATGTCTTGCATATTAAATAGCGAATATGAAATACGCCTAAGTTAGAAAAACTCAACGCATGAGTTGGTATTTCAGGCGATTCAAAAAAGACATATTTTGCAAAAGTGCAGTGGAAACACTTTTCAGTCTTTTCCAGGTCACATGATGCTATGGTTATGTGCTTGTCAGTAGGAACTGGCTCCCTCGTGATGCAGCAGGAGCTGCAAGAGCTGTTACTGCATCACATAACTCTTCAAAAGTTGAGCGAATCGTGAAATGATGAATGAAATTGCGGACTATCACCTCCCAGAAATCCCTCATACGTGGCCGCTCCCACTGAGAGCTTTCCTTTGCATTATCGCTCGTATAACATGCCTACGCTGCCTTTGATTGGAAATAATGATGGCTAGCTCGGCGTTTCTTGTGGACGTGCTTGGTGCTGTCCGGCTGTCCGCTGGCATATATTAAAAACGCCACAGGTTTTAGCCGACTGCATTGTCAGCTGATGCCGTCCAGCAGCGTTCCAGGTAGACGTGGAAGGTGACTTTTGGCATCACACTTGTACCCTGAAAGCACTGACAGAGCGGGCGTGTTTGATGAGTTTTGAATGAGAGCGTGTGACTTTTTGTTGTGATTTGAGGCTTTTGTGTCTCAAATAATGATTTAATGTATCCTAGAAGTAAACAAAAAACTTTAACCAATGCATCTAAACGTCTGTTGACCTGCAAATTATCCAAACCACGCTTGATGGGAAAATGGAAAAGAGGTTCCGCTTCATATTTTCCACGTGTGTGATTTCATAGCGACCACATGAGACACTTAAATCTCCTCAGGAGACATGTGAGACCCTGAAGACAATAGGAAGTGGAACTGATCCTCCCGTCTGACCGGGAACTCCTGCAGACAGCCGATACTGAACTCTCACTGTGGTTATTTCCTCTCTTCACTCGTCCTCCACATCTTTCATTCTGTCTCATCTGCTGCGATACACTCCTGCTGAAAAAGAGGACGCAGGTAATGATGTTTCAAAGCGATAGCGGGAGGAGGGATGTGAGGGAGGACGGGTGTTGAAGCGTGTGTTTTCGGGGGGGGGTCAGGACTGCAGTTGAGGGGGAGATCACTTCTGAGTGAGATCAAACAGCTCATCTCTGTTTGTGTGTAGAGGGGGGGTATGGTGCCCCGCCCCCACACTCCCACCCATCACTGCAACAAGGCGTCAGTGATGTCGGCTCCATCAAACAGCCTGCGTGAACACAAGGGAGTTTGGCTCAGCATGAGCAAATAAATAGGTCCTGAGTGGAGCTGTCAGCAACGTGTTTCATTCAGATGCACGAAAAAATGATTTCCACACAGATAATTTCATCTCCTGTCCTATACTGAAGCTTATTCGTCTTAAATGATCGTGAAAATCCAGTGATTTCATGCATATTAACATTGAATATTCAGAGTGGAAGAAAATGTAATATTTGAAGAGAATTAGTCATGCTTTAATTTCTTCTGCTTGATAATTATTTAACTTATAACCAAACTAATCGCCTTAAATTAGCACTCATACATATTTTTTCTTTTCTTTTTTCACTTCTTCTCAAATAAGATAAGCTGTTTTCACTGAATTTTTGCCACAAATTTTGCCACAATTAGGACAAAAAAAATGATAATCAGAAAACCACATTAACTGTCAAACCATATTTCATCCTAAATGTTATAATTTCATCAGTGCTAACTGCTTAACTTTGTATAAAGAACATTTGGCCACTAAAAGTGAACCCTCTTACATAACATATTGTCATTTGATCCATCATCAGCATAAAAATAATTATTATTTAAAAACCACAAGTTCACTGTTTTAGCAAATGTATTTTAGATTTAGCAGTTTCACAGGATTGATGTCCAAAAGAGGTTGTAATTATTTTGATGATTCTCTGGTAGAAGGTTTTTTCAGGTGGATCAGTCCAAACTATTTCATTTTCAATGCTGCGAGGCAAAAGTGTATCCAAAGATGTATTCTTTCACACAAACAACAAGCAATTCTTAAGTGTCTCAGCAAACAGCAGGAAAGAAGACAGATGTGAGACTTTTCTTTTTTGGTTTTGTCTTCTTTGTCGACATGACTCTGAGCGTATTGATCGGATGCTTCGGGATATGGAAGAAAGAATCGTGTTTGAGGATAAAGCTCAGATAAAAGCTTTCCAACCAATCAGAGAGCAAAGTGTATCTTTCATTGCAATATGTCTTCAAAACTTGAGTCACATCTCCTACACGACGGAAAAAAAACTCACTAAACTTCAATCAGATGACTGTGATGGCGTGACGCTCTCACTTCCCTCACAGCTGCAGATGATGCGGGCGATTACTGCAGTACTACGCGGCCTCTGTGAAATGATATGCGGGTATATGTATGTTTGTGTGTATAAGCAGAGGCAGCACTCGGCACCTGATCTGCTCTTTCATCCCGGCGTCTGTGGCAGGCTGCCATGAGCCCGTATCATTTAACACACTACTCCACCTGTTGGGATGAAATTGATACCTGAAGATAATGGATTGGAGTTCAAGGGGAAGAGAATATGGACAGGAAAGTTTTCCAGAGGTCATATTTCATGAGTAACGTACACTGATACACCCACATGTATTCACAGGTTTCCGACAAAGAAATGTACACACACCCATAAACGCTCAAAGAGGTCAGGTTTCACATCGAGCCCGGACATGAAAGCTAAAAGCACCCTGTTGCACTAAATGCATGAAATGATCTTGGAAAAAATACATATTACATCTTTTTAAAGAAATCGTTTTATGGAAAATGCGGCCGTGAGCCAGGGAAGAACTGATTGCTTTTTTGGATTAGAGTGACATGAGTTTTTAAAGAAATCTACATTTTTAGTCTCCAGGCTGAACTCTGCATAAAAAAAGCTTTTCATCCCAAATTCCTTGGATCAATAGAAATTACTTACAGGATGTAGACTGTTGGTATAACCCTGACATTGGGTTTTTTCAGCCCATCTTCATTCTGAACTCGTCAAATACTGCAATGTTTTGTAGCGCTTTCGGCATAACATCCCAATGCTAAAAGCCACGTGATTGCATGTTTTCGTGTTTGCATGATACGCTGCTAGAAGGCATCAACTGAAAATGCAGCCAGACCGAACCGGTTATGGGTTATAATACGCAGCAGACGACTTGACAGACACCTGCCTCATCCTCCCAATGCATGCACGGGCGGCGTCACATGACAGCGTGGTCGTATGGAACCTGTTGCATTCATATGAAACGCAGCAGGACAGCGTCAGTTTGAAGTAACGTTGCCAGTAACGATGTAATACGAGGACGTTTGTAGGGAGGACATGACCGATGGTGATGATTCCCACAAGCAACTGACTTCATGCCAGCACGTTCTCAACTCATCACATGGCGCCGCTCTGTCGGTGACCTCCCACGTCGACTTATGAAGTTTTAGGTATTCTTCTGTGTCAGCTGTTTACTCTCGGGGATGCTGTTACGATGACGTCAACAAATGCACATGGTGGGATGACGCAGCACGGTCCTTATGTTTACAGCATGGACCGTCACCATGGTTGGTATTAAGCAACAAAGCCAGAGATGGTAAATTTAGGTAAAAGCAGCACATGGTCAGGTGAAGAAACAAGGTCCAGGTCTGTCTGTGCGCGTTCTCATCTGATGCCAACCAAAGGGGACTTCTGGCATCTCGCTCGTACGCCGAAAGCAGTTCAGTGTGAGATCAGGCCGTCCATGCTGGAGTCAAGTGTTTTTTTTCCCGTCTGAATGTGATGTTTCTTTATTCTACACCTTATCATGTGCCTCCTTCCCCTAAACTTAACCGCCCGTAGCAACATGTGCGTTTGTTGATGCAGTGTCATCCCACCATGTGCATTTGTTGATCTTGTGGCATCCCAGATCATAAAGAGCAGATGCAGAAGGATACCTCACTTGTAACATGAAGACACGTAAGTCCACTGACAAAGTGTCAATATGTGACGAGTTAAATGAGAACGTGAACTGCACTGATTTTTTTAAATCAAAGTTGCCTGTAAGGGCCAAGAAAATCAGCAGAGTCATGCAATTGGTTGGGCAGTCCAAACATTACAATCTGTCTTATTTTCATTAAAACTGAAGAGGTGATTTGTAGTAATTCACTGGTTTCTTTGAGTAACTCAAGTAATTAAAATCACAGCATAGTAAAGAGGCAGATGCTGTATGTTCTTAAAAATGCATTAATAAAATCCTGCATAACATTACAGATGATGATGATGTTCCTATAAGTGCTGATCCAAAGAGCAGTGGACAGAGTGAGGAAAAGGAGTAGCCTTACACTGTGTGCTGCAGAGTACAGAAACCTAATGGATCTGTGGCTCAGATTTATGGCGGCTCATCCCCTCCATTGCTATAGGAGAGAAAAAGTTGACTGGAGCGCACCGACTCCAAAGACTATAATTCATTCCCCACCGCGCTCCATTTTATCCAGCCGGAGTACATTGGTGAATACTGGGCTCCTTTTTTTTTTTGGGCCAATAAAACGTAATCACTGTCTGCCAGAACCAAGGTCACACTGTATTCCTTCTGCAATGAGATGATTATTTTGGCCTTCGCTGAAGGTCGATTAGCTGTTTATTTTTCTCCCATGCCTGAGAGATGGATTGTTAAAAATTAAATAGAGGATGTTTGGTTTTGATGTAATTACGGATCATAGTTTGCACTTATATTTTAGGTGTTTTTCCTGGTGCTCTAATCCAGAGTGAGATAACTGAGTAGGATGGGTGTTTGAACAGGTTGACAGCGTGCACATTTGCTGTTGCATGAATTAAGCTGGTGGCATTTCAGTGGGGGGAAACCTCCTCGACTCCTCGGTCTTCTCTGTTGGCAGAAATAAGACAGTTTGACATCTTTCTGTTTGCTTTCTGTTCTCCAAATTTGATGCAGAGTGTGGATGGACACTGAGCTGTGTGGTGATTTTACAGTCGTGGCCACAGTTAGGACTGCAGGTCATGTGACTCAGTTTGGTCTTTGATGAGCATTATTACTACAAAAAAACAGGATTCCTCATGATGCAGCAGGAGCTACAAGACGAGTTATCGCATCACATAACTCTTCAAGAGTTGAGCGAATCATACGGAAGATTTGAACCCTTAATTCCTCTGTGAAATCTTGGACTATCAGCTCCCAGACCGCTTCCACGTATAAAGGGCTTGCTTTCCATAATTGCATAACACGCCTACGTGGCCTTGGATTGGAAATAATGACGGTTACGGTGGCTGCAATAGAAATAAAGCTGCTAATGTTTTGAACATCCATCTTTAAAGTTTTGTGCAAATCTGTAAGGGAAACCTTTGTGAAGTACCTGTTTGTTTCAGTCTGATGTAAAGCTGTATGTTTGCATCTCGTCATGAAACTCAGCAGGAGCAACACTGTTGTGGACGATGGCGTGTCTGCACACCGCAGTGCAGCAGAGGCTTTAAAGATTTACAATCAACCAGATGGCATCAAACTGTCTTTAACCTCTGTCATTTGGGGAGTGGTTTATTGGTGATTTTGATATGTCATCTTGGTCGTTAAGATGAGCAGTATAAGTACACACAAATCATGGCAGTCACCGTTTGTGGACTTTGGAAATGAATTAAAAACAGGCAGAGCTGTTTCTTTTTTTTAATCTTTTTTATAGGCAATCCCCCATTGTTCAGTGAAAACTAATGAGCTCTACAGCGTGTTAGTTACCGTGCAACAGTTAAAGCGAGTTGGGTATGTGCTCAGCCGGCTCTCCTGCCCACTGTGAGGACTACTGAGAGAGTCGACTCATCTCTCGGATCTGCTTCATTTGGAAATTGATTTTTACACGTGGCCTTGACGTTTGAAAATTTCCTTTCTCAAAACCTTGTCGGAGCAGGAGGGGGAAAAGGACCAGGGAGAATCAATTCAAATTAATTTTAAAGATGAGGTGTTTCTGTCTATTACTTTAAGCAACTCTCATTTTGAATGAATCCATTGCCTAAGAGTCAGTCCTGCTAAAAAAAAGAAAAAAAAGAAGTGAAAACATGATTGCTTTCTTCAACCCAAGAGGGGATGGAATAATTCACTGTCTGAGCTTAGAGGGAGTTGCAGGAGCAGCTTAATGAAATGGAAACCTGCATCTTGTGGTGCGTGATCAGGCTCCGGCATTGAGGAATTTGTTCTGACTTACACACAAACAATGCCTCGTGCACTTATATGAATTACACACATTATTGTAGAGTATATGCATTGAGGGGAAAAAGGGGGGAGTGCTGCCTGTGTTTAAAAACTCCGAATGTCACGGGAATGAACTTATTACTTGCTGTAGGTGTTGTTTAAGGTGGAGGAGTTGTATTAGCTGTGTTGCTGCTGACAGTTTAAATTACAGTTGTATTTTTAGCTGCCTCAGTGCATTTCCTCGCCGCGTGCCTCTTCTTTAACTTGTGGTGCTAAACAGATGCCTCAGGAAAAGTGCTGGTCGTGACTCTTTTTGTTAAGAGAGTGCACATCTTGTTTTTTCTAGTGCAGACTACTTTTGTAGTATTAGAAACTGGTCTAAAGACCTTTTCAAGGTTTCAGTCTTGGACTCGACTACAGTTTTGCTCGGTTGTGACTCGGTGTCAAACAAAGAGGACGTAGGATTGTATCTCAAGAGCGGTCAAGACATCAGCTGGAGGGGTATCAGTAATACCATTCACTAGAAAACTTTGAGGAGACCTTGAAAATACTTTTGAAAGATGAAAGACAGACACTCTCACATTTAACACACTTTTTGACCCTGTACGACTGGGGATCATACAGGCTCACATTTTCGATACTACAAGATTCCTTTTCAAATAATTTTTTTCTGTTTCTGGTCAGAAAATATTATGCCAAACTCTCTATAAGTTCTATGAAATTTCAACAATGCCTTATGTGTCTGCAAATACACATAACCCCAGAGATCAAAACGTCATATGTTGACAGCATATCAATGTCAATTCAGTATCAATATTATATGACAAAGAAACTGTATGTGTGTGCAAACTTGATATTTTGGATTTTGTCCCCTCAACTCGCTTCCAGCTTCTGTTGGTTAGTTTTGCTATGTTAGTGTGAGAGGACTGTGGGAATAAGAAGCAAAACATTTCAAAAACTAAGATTTCTCACTAAATTAAATGAAGGTTGTAGGATCAGATACATGCCGAAATTAAGCACAGACTCTTGTTTACTCCACAACTTCACCAGTTTCTCCTCCTTTCCCAAAAAGATAACAGAGGCTTGTTCGTGTTCTTGTACCTCTGGAGAGTCCTGTCCATGTTCACTGTGTACCTGGTTTGCTGCCTCCTGATTGGTGCTGGAGAGAGCTCAGCTTTTGGTCATTGATAATGTTCACATCATTAAACTTCCATTTTTGCTCGAGCCAAGACTGAGAACCTCAGATACTATTAAGCTTGTTTGGTTTTATCCAAACATCAAGGTAGTAAAACTCTCATTATTTTCTAAAATCACTTGAAAAGTCGTTTGGCGTGAGGAGAAGTAGCGTGGGATATCTAGGCACTGGATTAATGGAGGGAAGTTTACCACAATAAATCTACAAATACTACTCACATTGTTTTGATCCCAAGCTGGTTGAAAATTGGCAAAGTATCTCTTTAAGTGTGTCATGCAGTGAGGGACTCGCCCTGACTTGGTCTTGGTCTAGTCTTGGTCATGATACACTGTAGTCTTGGTCATGACCTGGTCTTGGTTTAGGTGATCTTGACTCCATCACTGATGCAGATATAAAATGGTTGACATTTCTAAGCCTTGCTACACTACGTTTTCCAAAGTGCGTCTTTAACCATTTAGAGAGACTTAGACATGTTTGAATTGTTTGGTACATGTTGGATCAGTGGACTCGTACTAAAATTTTGGCAGTGCAGTAGTCTCCTGACTATCTCAACAGTTTTTCTTAGGGTGCATATATTAAAATGTTTTTCATGTTCTATCCATGATTTATTTAAAAAAAATGTCAACAAGAACCTTATGTGAGAAAATCAAATTGGTTTAAGTCTACGTACAATTAAATCCCAGAAGACTTCTCTTTATTTCACAGAATAATATGAATGTAATAAACAATTTCTATCGGTCTGGTCTTGGTCTTGACTTGGTGTCAACTCCTCAAAGTCCTGGTCTTGTCTCAGTCTTAATACACATCTTGGTCTTGTTCATGACCCTGTCTTAGTTTATGTGGTCTCGACTACAAAACTGGTGCAGTCATCTTTTGCAGAAACTGTTAATATTTCTAATCCTAGCAATTGGTTGGAATAAAACACGTTTTGTTAATATGTGCCTTTAAACCATTTCGAGAAATTTGGACATGGTTGGATTGTTTGGTACAGACTGGATCTCTGATTTTATAAACTTATAAAATTCAATAGCACGGTCTCCAGTGTATCCCAGCAGCTCCTCTTAGTGCATGTATTTTAATTTTCTCATGTTGTGTCCATTACTTCCCATTTATTAGAAAAAAAGTAATATTTAATGGTTGAAACAAAAACTTTGGCTTTTGTTGGTTTAGTTATAAGGTTCAATCCACTAAGACCTCCATTAATTTCATATTAAAATAATACTTATTTGGTAAACTGTTCCTGCTGTTAGACATCAGCATACTTTCCACTGTGGACAAACTGGTTAACAAAGTGCAACAAAGAGCGAGATTGTGCAGCGTGACACAAACATAACACTCGGTAAATTGACAAGAAGTATGCATTGTAGGCTTTCCCTTTAGCTCAAGTGGCTGCAAGAGCCTCGAGGTCAGTTGATCCATCAGCAGCTCAGACGGAGGAGCTACATCTCCGACAAAAGGATTCACTCTGATACAAAATACTATGAGGGTGTTTCATGTACAGAAAACTCTCATTTTGACGTTTGTCCATTTGCTGTCAGCTGCGTTTCTACCCCGAGGGTCTTCAATCACCACGATGACATCTCTGATCCCACTCCCCGGTGTCACATATCACTGGGAAAATGTGCTGCATAATGATCAAATGAGCCAAAAAAAGTGTTTCAGAGGAACAAAGGCTAATTGGAGGTAATGTGACACCGGCCTTGGCTCAAGCAGAACATGGCAGGCATACAAGCTCTTGCACACTCCCTCCGCCGCTGACGCCTGCCAGGCCCGGCTGATTGACATGACGTTGTTTCCCAGACCACAACAATGCCGGCAGGGTCCTTGTTATTCTGCGTGCTCTCAAAGGCGCCTTCTGGTAGCCCATAAAGCACCATCAGGCTCCAGGCCCTGCAGTCATTCAATTAAGAATTTACTGGGCTATTGATTTCACCGCAAGCAAAGTGTCTCACATCCTTGAAACAATAAGGAGGCTCTCACCAGCCTTTTACCTAAAGAGATGATGACTTAGAAAGGCATGAAAGGACTTTGATATGTCCAGTGAACACATATAAAAACCATTTGAATCAAGCTTTCTCCAGCTTCACTCATCCCTTTCTCTATAACAGCACATTTGTATTCACCGTAACCTCTTAAAGGAACGTTTCACCCCTGAAAACACCATTTGTGTATCAGTTACTCACTTTGTGTTATGTTGAATTCTTGAAGAAAACACACTTCAAGGGTGAAAAAAGAATCCAAAAACAGAAAATATCTCTTTTTGAATTGGAAGTTATAGGGGTCCACGTTTAACAACAAAGCAAAAGCAAAGCAAAACTACTTCAAAAAAATCAGTTTACGAACTCTCACACAACTCGTGCAGTACAACGTAATGTACGACTGGAAAATTAAGGTTTGGATTAAACTACAGAAGTTGTATGAGAGTTTGTAAATATATTTTGATATAGTTTTGCTGTTATTGAAAGTTTACCCTTCAGTTCATTAAGAAGTTTTTCAGTTTTTCGAGTGCTGTTGGTGTAAGATCCTGACACCAAAAGCCACCTTTCGTGTCCACGTGATACTCCGCTGGACAACGACAGGTTGAAAAGCTGCTAATGATGTAGTACAAGAAGCACAGAGGTCCCCATACGGCGGGCAGGAGGGGCAGTGGTTGGCGCCAACAAACCCCAGACTTTTATATCGGAGTCCAGTGTTTGCTTCTCGTCTGAATGTGATGTTTTGTTTTCTACACTTTACCATGTGCCATTGTTGCCTAAAACTTACCATCCGTACAAGCATGTCCATTTGTTGACGTCTCGGCATCGGTTGCCATGTGCTTTTGTTGCCTAAACGTAACATCATCATGCCACCGTGTGAATTTGTTGACATCACAGTAGTGGCATCCAGCAACATCATTAGCAGATGCAGAAGGATACCCAGAGCGTAATATGTAAGTCCACTGCAGACCGGCAACATGCGCTGACTTGTTGAGAGTGTTATTTTTCTGCAGAGATTTTGCCCTTTTTCTTATTTTCTGTGTTTAGGACATTGATGGGCATACCCCAACATCATTGCAAACAAGCTTTACAAAAAGGGAGTGACCAGGTACAAGACCGTAAGCAGCACTGATCCACAGCATTAAAGAAAACAGCAAAGAGAGGGAATCTGGGGTTGGCTCTTACTTTCTTTCTCTTTCTCTGGCTAGCACATTTATAAACCATAACCTACAATCGTGCATAATATCTTTAAATAAGCTGTGATTATTCAAAGAAAACGCACATTAAAGCTTGGTTAGTGCTGGGCAAGTAGCTTGCATTTATTTTACCAGAGCTTCTAGCCTGCTGCAGCTGCTGGAAAAGAAATATAGGACCAGAATAATAATGCTGCGAGTGGTAAAACCAAAACAATAAGCTGAAAGACACTAAAAACCAACACAGAGCTGACAGGAGCTGCAGTCCTTAATGTCATCCAGTGTCATTATAAAATGATATATTATAAGCACTGTAATATTACGTTCCTCTGGAGGTAATTTTTTTTCTGTTGGAATTCATTTTGACATTAATACTGTTAAAAAGTCAGCCAGATTTCACACCCCTACTGGCCTAAAATTCCCCAAATTCCCATGGCGCCAGCAAAGTTCCCATCTACTAAATCAAGCGTGACCCTCAGCTGATGCACCAAGGTTGATAAACTTTGTCTTGCCAAAGTAGCTCTTTTGATAGAAATCCCTCAAGAATGGTACCATATGTGTTTATTATTCTCTGCGGAGCTGCACAAAATACAACTGTTGATGCAACACGAGCGGAGCTGATTATAGGGCCAATTGAGACCGTAATGAAAGCGAGAGGGGAGGAGCAGACGGGGGAGAGAGTGAGTATCAGAGTGGAGAGGGAGTCGGGAGGAGAGAGAGAGAGGGAGCGTAAGAGAGTAAGAGCAGCCAGGAGAGAGTACATGTAGATGCTTAATGAATTCGGTCACAGATCCGCACAATGAAATCTTTATCCGTGGGGGATGAGGCAGGGGACTTGGCACAGCCCCGGAGTATCTCGGCAAGGGTGAAAAATAGAAATCCCACTGTCCCCTGTTGGCTCTCCCTCATGTCAGCTGCCTTGGTTACTGAGTTGGCTGCCAGCGAGCCCCCCGTCACTCCAGTCCTCCTCCTCTTATTCCTCTTTTACTCTCTCTGTCGGTCTTTCTCGATCTAACTCTCCTTCACACTCGTGTTTTTCTCTCTCTGCCTCCCCACGGTTCATCCCTCTCCCTCTCTCTCTCTCCTTCTGATTTTTCTCATCACTCTCTGCTCTTCATTTTCAGTTTTTCGTCCTTTCTGTTCGACTTTACCTTGTTGTAATTTCCTCCTCATGTGGCACATACAAATAGAACAAATTGCTGCAAAAAGTCAGCAAATGATGATCTATAGAAGAAGCTCTGCTTTTAAAGACTTACCTTGTAACAGGTTGTTCTCATCTTCATGTGAGACAAATCAATATGTGATAGGGATTTTTTAAATAATAATCCACGTATAAGTAGTCGCATTCACCACTTGAGGTGGTGCAGGTTTATCAGACGCACATCAGCACAGAAATAACAAATAAATAAATCCTACCTTTTGGAAGATTTTCAGTGAAACTTCTCCTTTGTAGCTTTTATTTCTGCAAATTTTCTCACTTTTCGTTTTTGTCCTTGCTGGATTCTATTTCTCAGTCTTTCCAGTAGAGGCTGATCACCGGGGTTTTGCACAGAAGTCCAGCTGACCCCAGTGCAGAAGAGAGCAAAAATAAATATATTAAAAAAAAAAAAAAATACCAGAGAGCAAAGATCTGGCACCTCCTGATCAACTCTGCTCCCTCCTCGCTGCTCCTCACAGCGCTCGGGGTGAGAGAAGTGTGAGACAAAGTAATCTTCAGGTGAAAAGACTTCCTCCCTCCCTCCCTCTTTCTCTCTCTCTCTTTCTCTCGCTCCTGTGCTCGCTCTACCTGCTCGAAGCGTTGTGGACGAGCTCGCGCAGCAGCTGCCTCTCCAGCTCTCCCTCTTGTGTCTGAGCGCTGTGCTGTTGCTCCATCCATTCCCTTCTTTCTCTCCCTCCCTCCCCTTCATCCCTCTCCGGCTCATGAATGTTTAGACACGGCAATTGTAGCTGAAAGCCTCTGAATTAACCCGCAGAACTCAAAATACACTCTTTCGCAGCACTCACTTTCCCCCCAGTCTTTCTTTTGTTATCGCTTCTGCCGCGACCCCTCTGACAGTGTGTGTGACCCTCCCGAATAGTACAATCAGTTCTTTTTAGGGGGAGTGATAGTCTATTAAGTTTGTGGCTCTTGCGCTCCACTGTTTTTTTTTTTCATCAGCGGACCGTCTGAAGCACGGATAAAAGATTATGGTCAAACATCCATGATGAATGTGCAATCAGGAACGCCAGCCGCCCCCCAACATTAGATTCGAGTGCTGCGCACACATTATAAGAAAATTGGCTCATAAAATAATCATGAGCAAAACAAGAAATGTGTATGATGAATAAGTAAGTATTTACCACCCACCTCCCTTGGTTAATTAATGATTAATTGTTGCTAAACAAGTCTAATTGGAGCTAATTGAAGATATCGAGCCATTGGAAGGCAGATAAAAATCATCCAGCGACAATAAACTGTGTCCCCGCTGACTGGGGAGCGTTTCCGATGAGCTCAGCGGACTCAGAGATGTTCGAACGTCACCAGATCAAAGTCAGAGTCAAGTCTCCGTAATAGTGATTTGGATTTGATTACTGCTAATTACATCCTCCCTTCCATAGAAACACAATCAGAGTCAACTTTACTGGCCAATTATGTTGACATAGAAAGGAAATAACTGTCCATAAATTCCAATATAGGAGCTTAATGTAATGTAGGACGTCTTATTGTTCTGCTTCAGTTCTAATATTTGTCTTGTTCTCCACATGCTTTAAAGGTCCAGTGTGTACTAGCGAGGCTAATCGTGGTAAATTCCCTGATGATTAGTAATATCATTCAAATTTCAATTATAACCGTGTGTTATAACCATGCTTTGAAATCACAGTAAAAACTGTCAGCAAGGTCCGATATTAACACCTGCCGAGCGCCAAATGCGATCAAATCTTTTAAGGTTGTTTACAAGATTTGCATTTATTATTATCTCAACTGAATTTGCTGAAGCGAATGTGTGAAACAAAAAAGGGGATTTATTAATTTGGCTGGTAAAAGGTAGATTTTTTTTAGAAGCCAAATTTGCCAGTGTGTCAAAAAGTTAATTTCGTGCAGCAACGTTGAAAGTGCAATCCATCCCTCCCCTTTTCTGGAAACATGGTTGATGATTTATTATATGACACACTGTGACTTTTGTGTGTTTATCAGTACTTTTTGAACATTTTCCAGCACATTTAGCCGTTAATATCAACATAAGGAGCAGATCCTGGTCTTCGGAGATCACCATGTTGCACCGCCATGTTTCCACAGTAGCCTAAAGCCAAACATTGGCTCCTGAAAGGACCATTCACGTTTTTCCTTCAGCCAGTGTAGTTGACAGCCCCTCTGTGATGAGAAAGTTGATAAAACACATTTTTTTTAAAACATGGAACTACTTTATTCAGTGTTTTAACCAGTTTAAATTATCGGGTCTGTTTGTCTTGGAGAGGAGAAGACCTCTGTGGATAATTTGGCTCCTGGTAAAATCCTCCTGATGTCTAGATAATAAGTTAAAACCTGAGCACTCACAGCAGTGGGGAGAGCAGCTTGTCTCAGACATGCCAAACAGCATTGGAGAAATACCTATTTGTAATGTGAAACTGCTTTATTCAGTATTTTTACTGGTTTAAATCACCTGAATTGTTTGTTTTGGAAAGAAAGGGACATTTGGGGATAATTCGGCTTCTGGTAAAACTCTCCTGAACAATTAACACTTGAGGAATTCTAACCAGAAGTAATTTCAGTTTGTTGCAGTCCTCACTGCATGAGGCCACTGAATCCACTTTGATCTTATCCAATGGACATTGAAGAATAACTTAGCAAGTTATTTATATGAAAAGATATATGCACATGAATGCAAAATCTGCATGCAGCAGATTTTGGCTCTTGAAGCATTCAGTGTTGGGTAATAACACATTACATTAGTAATATATGTTTTAAAAAAAGACTGCAGAATATCATCAAACTGAACCGCGCCAAACAGCCTCGTACCCATGGCAACGTGGCTGTAGCGTGTATTGTTTATTAATTACATTAGCTTTTAACTTCTGGCGATTGCATTTAGGCTTCAACAAATCTGAAAGTATTGTTCAGTTGTGAAGATTATCTTCCTGAACAAAATGTGTAAGTATCGTTAGCGTTTGTTTACCACAGAGCTGATTTTCTGCAGTGATCCAAAATCCAATGGAAAAATCCCGTGTGCTTTTTGATGAGGGAATGAGGGCGATGTTAGCTTCCGGGTTGGCCAACAGAAAAATGTCATCCCTGCATATCAGTTTTAAATTGAAACAGTTTCATAAGCAGTTCAAAATGATTTTAGAAACACTGTCAAAATTCAGCAGAATCTGATTCTTCAGCAGTAACATCTCTCAACTCTGCAGAAAGCAGTTATCAGTGGTAATAGTTTAAGGACAAAAAACATCTGACCTTGCTGAGTTTGCTGGAGATGATTCAGAGTATTTTACATGCATACTTGATCCGTTTAGGCTTCAGGCTGATTCTGAATGCTAAACTGCAGCGGTATCGATCCCGTGGAAGTCCCACTGTGGCGAACGCAGCTTGCCGTATGTTGATTTGACATCACACACCTGTCTGGCAGGTGCACAGCATGATCCATCATCAAGGATAAGGAAGAGGTTTTAAGAAATCAGAGTGGCTTTAATCCGATGCGGTCTTTGGGAGGCGTTTATTGTCCCTGCGGCTTTATCAGCCAGTCTGAGGCATGTAGACGATCTGGATCAAGAGCGCTGCTTCTTGCTGTTTCTTCTCTAACAAAGTTGAAAACGCTGCATCTTTGAGAAAAAACAGGCAACAATCACCATCAAATCTTGCTTGGAATCATCTCCGCAGCTATATGATTTCCTGCTGTCCTCCTTTGGGCCAACGTGATTATATTAACAGGCCATCTGCATCGTGGCAAATTACTGTACCGAGCAACGGCACAAACAAATTAATCAGCAGAACTAGAGTAAAAGACGTAAAATGGTAACTCATGGAAATGTGTTTCCAGGTGTTTCAGCTGAGTAACATCAAGATAGAGTATATTTTTAGCTTACCCACAGAGCACCATGCTGGTATAAAGATTAAATTGCGTATTTGGGAGAAAAAAAAAACAACTTAAGACACAGACGCTGGATTTGAAGAGTGCTACTGCCTGCAGGATGGTCTTTGGAGAAAGTAGTTTTCAGGTCTGGATTGGCCCACACACACAGTGCGTGATTGATTTCTTCAGTTTATCCCCAGGAGATGAGAAAGTTTGCATGTCTCGCTCCCTAAACCTATAAATCACATTGATCAGCCGGGATAATAAGGCCATGCCTACACATCCCCGGAGAGTGAGATGAGAAAACAATTAGAGGAGCATGGTAACAGACACACAGAGACAGAGATGAAAAACAAGTAAGACCTAGATAGATAGAGATAGACAATAAAAAAATGAAGGCAGAAAGGAGAAAAGCAAAATGGGGATGATGCTCGTATGAACTGTCAAAGGTGCAGAAAGTGTCAGGGAAAGAAATCATTAAATATAGGGCAGAGCAGGGTTTTTTTTCTCACTTATATATCTTTCCCACACCATTGCTGACATTTTTTGGTAACCCTGACCTACTTCATTTTGACCTGTGGAGTCTGTTGGACTCATCTCCACCTACAGTACCCTGGATACACAAATATATACATACTTGTTTGTATTTTTGCAGCAACCTTTTAGTTATTAGGTGAGTTTCCATTAATCCTCAAATTTCGCAAATTGGAATTGCAAATATAAAATACGGCAAATGGAAACAATTTAGAAAAAACTCCCATTTATCGCAAAACATGTATTTACGCTCACATGAGGTGGTATTTCGGGCGAAAACGCCATATTTCGCAAAACTGCAATTGGAACACCTTTTCGCTTTTATAGCTCATATGATGTGTCACATAGGGTGGCGGTAAGAGACCGAGATCTTTTTAAGTCTCATAACCCTAACCTGCCAACATTTTGGACATCCATCACCATGGTTACTGGAATGTTATCCCGAGAGGGAAGTCGCATAATATCACTCAATTGGAAAAACTCAAAAATGGAATACTGTTTTTTCTCTAGCAAATGTGCGATTTCCTAACTCTTTAACATTTACAGACTCGCTGAATTAGGAAATAAGAGTGAAGAGCTGCAGACAAGCTAAGAAAGTGAAATCATATTGAAATGGTTGTTTTGTCATTGAAGAATATTTAAGTGTTTTTCAATAAGAATTTTTATCATGAAGTTATGAGAACCAAATTTGGCCAAGTTTTAACATTGAGAACTTCTTGACATTTAGACGGTTAAGAGTCAAGCAATTCTCCACATACCTAAAACACCTCATAAATCACACGTTATCACCCAAACTCTTCCAAATACACTGTACAAATACGAAAATGGGTGTGTTTGCTTTAAGTTTAATTTCACATAATTTATTTACAACATTTTGTGTTAAACTCAAGTCAAGTGTCCAGTGCTCACTGACAATGCAGCTGCAGCAAATTAGCTTGATTTCTGTCAAAAACATGAAAAGAAGGCAATGAGCAACTTAACAAAAAAATGACCCAAAAATCAGCACAAAAATTGTAAAAGTAAAAAAAAAAAAGTAAAACAAAAAGTTACTTAAAATTATCTAAATAAAAATGAAAGAAAAAGAACAAAAATTATCTAGAAAAAAGTGCTAAAATAAAATAAAATAAAATAAGACATTTGATATAAATAACAATAATAATTTCTGGTAATTTTGAAAATTATAAATATAGTTTTTTTTGTATTTTTCCGTGGTAATTTTAAACATTTTCTAATGATTCTTTCTCTCTCTTTTTTGAGATAATTTTCCTTTCACCTTTTACTAATTTTTCATCGTTTTGTGCCGGAGCCATTTTAGATGGAAATGAAAATAAGCGGGACAAAGATGAGATTGACAGATTGATGTAAGACGACCTACGGAGATAACAGCTGTTAAAATCATTTTCAAACTCATTTCTTTGGTATCAAGTTCGATGCTCTTAGCAACAGTTACCGCAGCTTCTGAAATACTGATAACGATGTCTGTGGGATGGATACGAATAACAAGTACAGATCTGATTATGAGGCATATCTGATGTTACGGTCGATGAACTCCCATTGTAAAGTTTTGTCTCCGTTGTTGCAACATCCCCAGACCTCAGTGCCTAATCTGACAAGGAAGCAAGTAAAACTTTATTTAAATAGGACATTTGACATGCAGGAACATGACAAACCCATCTACTGGACATAAAAGTGAATCTATTAAAAATAAAAGCTAAAAAAAATCATAATTAAGATGAAGAATGAAGCAATAAATAATATAAAGACATGTGCATCAGAACTGATTAAAAAAATAATAATATGAAGAGTAGTAATTTTCTTATCATCCCCCACCCTATTTTCTTGCCATGTTTCAGTTGTTGCTTATTGTCTTCTTCCCATGTTTTTGTAAGAAATCAAGCCAGGTTGCAAAGGGCTAAAACCAATAAAAGATGTAAAAATAAAATAAAACAAAATAAGACTAAATGAAATGAAATTAAATTAAATATTGAGTAGTCGAACCACAGTAGAACAAATAATAACTGATACAAATGATAGAAAGTGTAGGTGTAGGTCAGGGTTTCTCTCCAGGCCCTTTGTTTGAGATGCAGCAGAAAGTTATTAAATGACACCAGTTTTAAACCATTACATTTTTTTTGCTTTGTCTGCTGTGCTTGGAAGCAGCATTTTCCTGGAAGTCATACGAATCGGGGGTCATGGGACATGCCAGATGCCCTCTGTGTGCTGTGGTTGACGGCCAAATCACTAGTGAGAATTGACAAGTCTCTGTGAAGCATCAATGGGAGATAATGAGGAAAACAGTGAAGCTAAACATTAAAGCAAGAAAGGAAGAGTTGAAGTCCATCCTCTCAGTCTGGCCCGCTGCTCTGTTTCATACGTGAATGATTGGGAGGGAATGACAGTGACAGCTTCCTAATTGTCAGCTGTATCTCTTCCTTGTGACGGTTGCCTGTTTTGTGACTAGCTGGCGGTTTGACAAAGGCTTTTGGACTGCAGTAATGCAAACTGCCATTTGCGTTGTGATGGACATGTGCAGTGGCTGCTGGTCCTGGCTGTCTGATTCATGATTCAGCTCCTTGTTACTGTAAAACAAAAAAAAAAAGACTGGACCTGTCAAACCAATCTCTGCACTGCCTGAGAAGGCTTTTGCTTTCTGTCTGGCAGTGTACACTGACTTAAAAAATATTCAATGAAAAATTTTCAAAGGGGACCTGTTTTGCTTTTCTGTATTTTCTGCAATATATATTATGTAAGAATTCCAGATGTTCACATAAAACACGGCCAAAATTTCCAATAATGAGTTATGCAAAAGTAATCCCTGCAAGTAATACCTCAAACCATTCTGGATACCCGAAATACAAACAGTATTTGACTGGACAGACCTGGTAGTTGTAGTTCCACAATTTAGCCACTACAAAAATGAGCTTTAAAGCCTTGTGCACTTCCTGGACGCGTGCAATATATCCCCCGAAATCCTAAACACTGGACAGGTGCTAAACCAGAGCGTGATTTCACGTGTTACAGCACAGACAGTAAGAGACGAATAAAGTGTCTTTTGGCCATTAAGGCATGTAGAGATGATCTGGTAGAAACCTTAAATGCAACCCTGAAAATCAGTGTAAAAAGTCCCCTTTAATAAAAAAGTAATATTTTATTTATACCAGGACTTCTAACGAAATGATTTTATGATCCAGAATAGCCTATAACCACTTCATCAAGAACATGTTCTCTGATTTGTACAGTTTACACAAATCTGCAGAGAACATGAAAGTATCCATATGAAAGTGAGTCATATGGCCGTGAAGTCGTGAGATAAATCAAAACAGTTGTAGTGCGAGGAACAACTGAGCCACCGGGGAACCATATGTGGCAAATTAGGTTTGGGAGCCTCGCACTTCTTTATATTGAATCAGCGTTACACTGTAAACTCAACTGTCACATAAAGTTTGTCATAGTTTGAAATACCAAACAAGACACAGTGCCGCTGGAGCCCGCACAGCTGCTGTAAATTGTTGATACGGTCCGGCCGTGAAACAACAATGACACAAATTATTCAAATGGCGAAGCAAATGTCGCTGGAAAGGTGTTCCGAAATCTGTCAACAGCATGCAAGATTGATGTGCTGTTGTTTTTTTTTGGCATCTTGAACCAGCAGAGGAGAGAAGAAAAGGCCTCGACCAGTTTCTCTCGTGACAGTTAGTTACCATTCTCTCAGTTCCCGTTTTGCAGCAGATTGTCTCGTCTTGGCCTGATGAATAATTTGCGTGGAGAGCCGCTCGCTCTGGAAAACAGAGGCGGACGTTGTCGGAGAGGAGCTCTCGGAGGTGACGCTTCGGACGACTCTAGCCGAGGATCAGAGAAAATCCGAGCTTGAGTTTGATCACGGCCTGATTCTACACTTAGTCAGCTGATGCTCGGCGTTCTGTCTCGCAGACCTCACAGGGTTAACCTGCCAGTCAGCAAGCAGATAAACTGGATTTTTTTTTTTTTTTTTTTTTTTAGAGCCAAATCCTGTCATTGGACTCCAAATATCTCAGCATGCCTGTGTGTTTGTGCCTCGGTGTGTTTGTGTATTTATTTATATGATGGACCTCTGGCAGAAGCTGCTGTCTCTCTGCGGGGACTGTCTCTCTTCTCCGCAGTGATGAGATGTGTGAAATGTGAGATGCCACGCAGAGTGATCCATACATGCTGTGCGCACGAGGACGCAAATCAAATCCAATATCAACAATTTT